>NW_018393697.1:0-7115 GCF_900095145.1 Mus pahari | reverse complement strand
AAAAAAATTAAAAAAAAATTGTCCTCCTTGTGGACTTTTCCTTTGATGAGCATGTAGTGTCCTTCCCTGTCTCTCTGATTAGTAGTTTTGGTTTGAAGTCTGTTTTGTCAGATTTTAAAATGGCCACATCAGCTTGCTTCTAGGGTCCATTTTCTTGGAATATCCTTTTCCATCTTTTTACTCTGAGGTGATGTCAATCGTTGACAGTGAGGTTCATTTCTTGAAGTAGCTGAAAGATAAATTTTGTTTCCTAATCTATTTTGTTAATCTGAGTCTTTTTTATTGGGGAATTGGGATTGTTAATATTAACAGTTATTAGTGAGCAGTGTTTATTGATTCCTCTTTTTTGATGTTATGGTGTGTTCCCCTCCTTTGATGTGGCAAACTGGTATGGTGTGTGTCCCCTTCTGACATCCTGAACTGGGATTATTTATTTCTCTGTCTTCTTGGGTGTGACTAACCTCCTCAGGTAAAAGCTTGATTTGTAGGTAGAAATTTGTACTGGCTGGTTTTGTGTGTCAGCTTGACACAGGCTGGAGTTATCACAGAGAAAGGAGCTTCAGTTGGGGAAGTGTCTCCATGAGATCCAGCTGTGGGGCATTTTCTCTATTGGTGATCAAGCATGGAGAGCCCTTTATGCCACTCCTGGGTTGGTCGTCTTGGGTTCTATAAGAGAGCAAGGTGAGCAAACCAGGGGAAGCAAGCAGGTAAGTAACATCTCTCCATGGCCTCTGCATCAGCTCCTGCTTCCTGACCTGTTTGAGTTCCAGTTCTGACTTCCTTTGGTGATGAATAGCAGTGTGGAAATGTAAGCTGAATAAACCCTTTCCTCCCCAATTTGCTTCTTGGTCATGATGTTTGTGCTGGACTAGAAACCCCGAATAAGACAAAATTGTTTAAATTTGTTTTTATTTTGGAATGTTTTCTTTCTCTATCTCTTGTAGTTGACAGTTTTTCTGGGTAAAGTAGTATAAGTTGACATGTGTGCTCTCTTTTTAAAAGACTTAACATTTTCTTTGACTGAGCTATCCATGTCTTCTGTCTTCAACTCTCAAGATTCTCTCTTCTCTGCCTTGTACTCTGTTGGTGAGGTTAAACTTTGAGATTTTTGTTTGAAATCCTNAATTTTTCATTTACACTTTTATTTCAGTTTGGATTTTCTTTAGTGATTCTATTTCTACCTTTACCTCTCAAATTGCTTTCATTATTTTACTCAAATACTTTTGTGTGTGTGTGTGTGTGTGTGTGTGTTCACAGACTTCATTAAGGGATTTATTCATATCCTCTTCAAATTCCTTGAACATACTCAGATATTTTGAAGTCCTTGTCAACTGCTTCCACTATATTGAAAATCTCAGGGCATACTATATCTGTTATGGTGGAAACATCATTTTGCTTCTTCGCGTTTGTATTTTAGAGCATGTTTGAGACCTCTCTTGATGTAAATATCCAGTTTTGTCTTTGTTGTGTGGGTGTTCTTTGAGTTTTGTTTGCCCTCTCTGGATCCTAGGCACCTGAGGGGGCTATTGAGGCCTTGCTATAGCATGCTTCTGTAGGTCTTTGGGCGGCAGAAAGGAAAGGAGATGGGTTAGGAGGAAAGGCTAAGAAGGTCTATGGGAAAGAGGTAGGGGNATCAAGTCTGCACCAAGAAGCGGACTACTCAGGGAGTGGATGTGNGGTGGGAAGAGGGGATCCTGCAAGCAGTCTGCTACAGGATTGGTAGTAAGTCAGGATAGAGTGTAATGGAGAATGGAGAGCATAGTGCTATTCTCCTTTTTCTTTTTTCTTTTATTAGATATTTTCTTTATGTACATTCCAAATGTTATCCCCTTTCCTAGTTTTCCCTCCGAAAATCCCCTATCCTCTTGCCTCTCCCCCTGCTCCTCAATACACCCACTCCTGCTTCCTGGCCCAGGCATCCCCTATATTGGGGCATAGAACCTTCACAGGACCAAGGGCCTCTGATTCCATTGATGACTGATTTGGCTATCCTCTGCTACATATGCAGCTAGAGCCATGAGTCCCTCCGTGTGTTTTCATTGATTGGTGGTTTAGTCCCAGGGAGCTCTGGGGTTACTGGTTAGTTCAAATTGTTGTTCCTCCTATGGGGCTGCAAAACCCTTCAGATTCTTGGGTACTTTCTCTAGCTCCTTCAGTGGCGACCCTGTACTCCATCTAATGGATGACTGTGAGCATCCACTTCTGTATTTGTCAGCACTGGCAGAGCTTCTCAAGAAACAGCTATACCAGGCTCCTGTCAGCAAGCTCTTGTTGGCATCTGCAATAGTGTCTGGGTTTGGTGGTTGTTTATGGGATGGATCCCCAAGAGGAGCAGTCTCTAGATGGTCATTCCTTTAGTCTCTGCTCCAAACTTTGTCTCTGTAACTCCTTTCATGGATATTTTGTTCCCTATTCTAAGAAGGAATGAAGTATCCACACTTTGGTCTTCCTTCTTGAGTCTCATGTGTTTTGCAAATTGTATCTTGGGTATTTTAAGTTTTTGGGATAATATCCACTCATCAGTGAGTGCATATCATGTGTGTTCTTTTGNGATTGGGTTACCTCACTCAGGATGATAACCTCCAGATGCATCCATTTGNCTAAGAATTTTATAAATTCATTGTTTTTAGTAGCTGAGAAGTACTCCATTGTATAAATGTACCACATTTTCTGTATCCAGTCCTCTGTTGAGGGACATCTGGGTTCTTTCCAGCTTCTGGCTATTATAAATAAGGCTGCTATGAACATAGTGGAGCATGTGTCCTTATTACCAGTTGGAACATCTTCTGGATATATGCCCAGAAGAGGTATTGCTGGATCCTCCAGTAGTACTATGTCCAATTTTCTGAGGAACCGCCAGACTGATTTCCAGAGTGGTTTTACAAGCTTGCAGTCCCACCAACAATGGAGGAGTGTTTTTCTTTCTCCACATCCTTGCCAGCATCTGCTGTCACATAAATTTTTGATCTTAGCCATTCTGACTGGTGTGAGGTGGAATCTCAGGGTTGTTTTGATTTGCATTTCCCTGATGGCTAAGGATGTTGAACATTTTTTTTCAGGTGCTTCTCAGCCATTCGATATTCCTCAGTTGAGAATTCTTTGTTTAGCTTTCTCTGTATCCCATTTTTAAATGGGGTTATTTGATTTTCTGGGGTCCAGCTTCTTGATTTCTTTGTATATATTGGATATTAGTCCCCTATCGGATTTAGGATTGGTAAAGATTCTTCCGCAATCTGTTTGTGGCTTTTTTGGTCTTATTGACAGTGTCTTTTGGCTTACAGAATTTTATGAGTTCCTATTTGTCCATTCTTGATCTTACAGCACCAGCCGTTGCTATTCTGTTCAGAAATTTCCCCCCTGTACCCATATCTTCAAGGCTCTTCTCCAGTTTCTCCTCTATCAGTTTCAGTGTCTCTGGTTTTATGTGGATTTCCTTGATCCACTTAGACTTGAGCTTTGTACAAGGAGATAAGAATGGATCAATTCTTCTATTCAATCAATTCGCATTCTTCTACGTGTTAACCGCCAGTTGAGCCAGCACCATTTGTTGAAAATGCTGTCTTTTTTTCCACTGGNTGGNTTTAGTTCCTTTGTCAANGATCAAGTGACCATAAGTGTGTGGGTTCATTTCTGGGTCTTCAGTTCTATTCCATTGATCTACCTGTCACAAGATAGACCTAACACTCAGTCTATCATCTTTGTCAATTAAATAGAACCTCTGTCATCTATCCTATCTTAAAAGACTTATAATTCTACACCTGACTCATGTCCTGGGTCCATATTGTATGCCATCTAAAAACCATCCTCTCACATCTATATCATCCTTCTCAGTGCTAATCAGGTTGGGTTGACTTTGAGACTACCAGTCTTCAACCCTGTCAGAAATCCAAGGATGACTAATATTACCTGAAAATATGAGAAGTACAAAACAGAGCTTTCAAAATATAGCCAATTTATAGAGTCTACTGATCACCTGGACAGTCCCTTATATTGGTGATCACTACTTCATGCCCCAGACCTTGCTACCTCCTTCTACAAACTGTTAGTAGAATGTTAGTCTAGCCCACTGTCTTGACAGTAGGAAAATTTCACGTGAGCATTTTATAGTTTGGTTTATAAGGGGCAGTTTTCAAGCAAGGAAGTGGCTCAGGGGAAAGGACAGGTCATTTTTATCAGAATAAAGTGATTCTTCTGAACTGGAAAACGAGAGATAAGGAGGTCATACAGGAAAAGGGAAATAATTACTTAGTCCTCTGAGGACTTTGTGTCGAGCCAAAATCACAGACTAATCTCTGGGTGATCTTCAAATTTTTAATTACTTTGAGTAAATGTTTATTATTGTATATTCTTATTTTATTGATATACCATATACAATAATATATACTTAATATTATTTACTTAATCATATATTATATTTATGTATTACTTTTACAGGGTGTTTTCCTTGCATGTATGTCTGTGTATAACACAGGTTTCTGCTACCTGTGGAGGCTAGAAGAAGGAACTGGAGTTATAGATGATTGCGAGCCATGTGGGTGCTGGGAATAAAACCTGAGTCCCCAGGAAGAGCAGCTGATGCTCTTCACCACTGAGCCACTTCTCTAGCTACCTCCCCACCCTGTGTTTTAAATTACTTCTCTTCAGTTTTCATTTTTCTGTTTGGGAAGTTGTATCAAGTCATAAAGTGGAATATTTTTTGATTCTCTAATATACTTTAAAAAAGCGTGTTTGTATGTGTGAGTGTTTTTGTGTTTGCACACACTTGACATTTCAGGAGTTGGTGCTCTTCTTCCATCCTTTCTAGGAAGGGTCTCTTGCTTTCTCTGGTGCTGTGGACTAGCTGGTTTTTGAGCTTTAGACTGATTTTGTGTCTCTGGTTCTCATCTCTCTGTAGGAGTGCTGGGATTACAGATACATAAGTCACCACATCCAGCTTTTCATGTGGGCTTCAAGGACCAATATTAGGTTGTCAGGTGTCCGTTTTGTATAGCAAGCAATGTGTGTGTGTGTATGTGTGTATGTGTGTGTGTGTGTGTGTGTGTGTGTGTGTGTGAGAGAGAGAGAGAGAGAGAGAGAGAGAGAGAGAGAGAGAGAGAGACAGAGACAGAGAGAGACAGAGACAGAGACAGAGACAGAGACAGAGAGAGTCTCTATTATTATGTAACTCTGCTTGTCATGGAACAAAGTCTGTAGACCAGCAGGCTGGACTTAAAGTCACAGAGACCCACCTGTCTCTGGCTCCCAGCACTCGGATGAAAGACACTGTGCCTGGCTGCAGAAAGCACTTTTGTCAGTTAATCTCTCTATCTTCTAATACAATTTTGGAATGTGTCTGGCAGCAGTTCTACTGTCTATATTTAAGTTTGGTAATGATACTCCTACAGGCTTCTGTGTGGTGCTAATGGGTAAGTTGTGCTTCATTAATTCACAAATTGAAGGCATTTCTGCTCTGAGCATTATTAATAATATCAATACAAACAGAGTGACTGTGTGAGGACAGGACACACCTGGTGACTAAGGATTATGTTTAGTCTGCTTTCCNTCATGAACCTTGAGATGACTCTTTCAGGGAAAAGTAGATTAATTGTCTGGTGGTTTAAAAATACATTTAAAAAATTATGTATCCATGTGTGTGTATGTACAGGTGCCAACAGAGTTCAGAGGCATCAGATGTTCCTGGAGCCAGAGGCTGTGGCAAACTACCTGGGTGCTGGGACCCAAAATCAGGTCTTCCACAAAACAGTATATACTCTTAACTGCTGAGCCATCTCCTCAACCAAAACCTATTATTATTATTGTTGTTGTTGTTATGTTTTCTGTATTGGGGATTGAACAGTGTTATGGGTGTTCGATTAAGTGCTTTTCCACTGAACTGTAGACTCTTTTTATTGAAAAAAATTTGACAGAAATTGACAAATTATGTAAATCAGTATCCTTTTCCTTAGAGTTTTGGCTAATAAATATTTACCAACATTCTACTGTTAAACAACCAAAACATTCCAATAATATTACTTGAAATAATCAGTAAGACTGTGTTTCTATTAACTATAAATTAAATAATAAATCATAAAATAATTTGTTTTTAAAAATTTCAATCCTTAATGGACTGTATGTAAAATATATTTTAGCATACCTTATTTCCCATTACAATTCATATGTCTTTATTATAAAGTATTTTTAAACAGACAAATTTATTACTGCATATAAATTTTTGAAATATAATCCAGTGGGGCTGGTGAGATGGCTCAGTAGGTAAGAGCACCCGACTGTTCTTCCGAAGGTCTGGAGTTCAAATCCCAGCAACCACATGGTGGCTCACAACCTTCTATAACAAGATCTGATGCCCTCTTCTGGAGTGTCTGAAGACAGCTACAGTGTACTTAAATATAATAAATAAATAAATCTTAAAAAAAAAAGAAATATAATCCAGTATTTGATACAATTAGCCATCTCTGATAGGAAAATAAATTGTCAAATTTGGGGCTTATATTAATAATTGTTTGGCATATACTTTCTGTATGCTGTAAATATTTATTTATTTACTTGCATATTAGAATAAACTTATCTATGTAAATAATTTCCCCTAAAATCTGAAAGAAATATATAGGTCATTTGCTTTAGAGTCCAGTGTCTAGCAGAATACCATTTGCAATTTATTTGCTAAATAGTGGACTAGTCCTTTGCAGGTGTCATCAAAAATAATTATGCTAAGAAAATCATTTAATGCCTACAGAATTAAATTTCTTTATTTTATTTTATTTTTATTAGATATTTTCTTATTTACATTTCAAATGTTATCCCCTTTCCTAGTTTCCCCTCTGAGAATCCCCCTCCCCTACCCTCTCCCCCTGTTCCCCAACCTGCCAGAGGCCATTGCGAATTACCTGACATAATTCCCACCCCTGGTCCTGGCATTCACCTACACAGGACCAAGGTCCTCTCCTCCCACTGATTACTGACTAGGCCATCCTCTGCTACATATATAGCTAGAGCCACAAGTTCCACTATGTGTTTTCTTTGATTGGTGGTATAGTTCCAAGGAGCTCTGAGGGTATTGGTTAGTTCATATTAATGTTCCTTCTATGGGGCTTCAGTCCCCTTCAGCTCCCTGGGTA
>NW_018393696.1:25573-38414 GCF_900095145.1 Mus pahari | reverse complement strand
CACTCCCAAGAGCAGCATTTAAGTTCAAATGGCAGTGGAGCAACACACACCTAGAATCCTGAACATCAGTAAGGTAATAAAAACTAAGCTTAAACATCATACAAACAATTTATCATATCTAAGTTTGGTATCTATAAAAACTAAACTGAAATCATCTTAACTTCATTTTATTAAACAAATGCCAAACATTTAGAAATTATATAAAACAAACTTTAATATGTGGAATGCATGCAACATGGTGTCAACTCATATCATAAGCTACTCAGCATCTTCCATTCTCTACAGTAGCAGCCAGTGCGGCCCCTGTGAAGTATGGTGCCTACATCTGACTGTGCTCACACTGCACAGTAGCACAGGCCTGGGCGGCAAACTCCTGGGTTCCCTCCTCTTCCTCCTCCTCTGCCTCCTCTGCCTCCTCTGCCTCCTCTGCCTCCTCTGCCTCCCCTGCTCCCTCTGCTTCTCCCACTGCATCAGCTTCCCCTGCTGATGCTGCCGCTGTGCCCTCTTCTCCCTCCACATCCCCTTCTTCCTCCACAGATCCAGCTTCCTCTCCTTCCTCTCCTTCTTCCTCCTCTTCCTCTTCTTCCTCATCATCTTCTTCTTCGATGGGTTCATCAATCTTCTCTTCGTCCTCTTCATCTCCTTCTATCTGCTGATCCTGAGGATGATCTTGAATTTCAAAAGGATTGTCTCCCTTAACAAAGCGCGCATATCGTGCCTTCACGATTGGGTTGTTTAAGATGCTTGTGGCAGTCAGCACACTTTCCCTCTTTATCTGCTCCTTATAAGCCTGCTTCCCTTTGCTATGGTCAGGAGACTTCAGGTGCAGCTGAACTGAGCTGTGTAAAGCAGGGATGTACACGCTACAATCACTACAGTGAACAGTCTCCACTTTCATCATGTGATCATCTGCAGTAACACTTTCCATAATATCTTTTTCAATTATTTTGTAAGCTTCTGGGTGATTAGGTGTCTGTTGCTTACGAATAGATGCTTTTTAAAATTTATTCACCATACATTCATGTAAAAACTCCATAACTACTTTATCAAATTTGGTTTGTTTCTGAATATGATCTAATGTTTCCTGGTGTGAAGAACTTTCCAGATGCAGTTCAATATCTTTTTCTTCAAAGGTTCGAAATTTACAAAATGAACATGTGAATGCCATTCTGTATCCATCTCCATATTTTTCACTGTTTTTCTCTCGTCTACTTCTTTGCTTCTCTCGTCGAGCCTCAATTCGCCACTTTTCTTCTTCATTTTTAGGATCAATTTTTGTAGGTGATTTGCTGAGGTTCATCTTATCCATAGGTTTTGCTAGCTTAGGTTTCTTGATAAAGGCTCCCCCAGGCTTAATAAATATTTGCATCATTTTTCTTTTTATTCCTCTTGCAGTAGCAATCGTCACATTGGCAGGTTTGTTTTGATAGTCAACAATAATTCCAGGTCTATGGAAGCTTCCAAAATCACCCATATGTCCTCGGCCTCGGCCTCTGCCTGTTGATGGTCCTCCAAAAGCATCATAGCTTCTGCTTCCAAACGTACTTTCAGGATAAGCAGGCGTTCCTCTCCCCCAAGAGCCTACAGGTGCAGGCTCTGAAAGAGTCAAGGCTATTCCGGTAGGAGCTCTCAAATTGACTACCATAACTACCTCCGAAGCGGGTTTGTTCGGGTTCATTAAAACCATAGCCAGATCTGTACAGATCTCGCCCACCCAGAGAAGACCTGGAGTCGTAAGACTCATAAGGTCCAAACCTGCTACCCCCCCCCCCCCACACCACTGTGATTGTCCATGCCATAGGACTGGTTTAGGTAGGAATTCATGGATCTTTGACCCCCATAGGATCCATGGCCATAGTCACGATCCATTCCATTAAAGTCCTGGTAAGCACCCCTGCAAGTAGAGTGCATGTAATATAAAGCAAAGGTAAAACAAATTTGCGAAAAGGGTGATAGATGTGAAACTTGATCCGTCCTCGAAGTCCATGCTCAACGCTGCGGGGCTGATGGTCTCGGCGCTGCGCTCGCTGTGGCCCGCAGCAAGCGCCCGCAACACGGCAGGGTCCACATGACCGGCCCGCGCCACCAACAGCGGCGCTACTCAGCCACTTTCTTTCTGCAATGTTGCTACAGTAGAGTTGGAATGTTAAAATCTTGTGCACCTTCATAAATACGTTTGTTTTCACAGAAGCATATATTTTGGCGGCTGGAATTTTAAGAGTCCTCTATTGCACTCACAAGGCTCTCTTATTAGATATGCCAGACCAGTCCCTATTCCAGCAACACAGGCACAAGACAGCAGTAGAATTTTTTTCTTTTTTAAAAAAAGATTTATTTATTTTATGAATATGAGTACACTGTAGCTGTACAGATGGTTGTGAGCCATCATGTGGTTGCTGGGAATTGAACTCAGGACTTCTGCTTGCTCTGGTCCAATGATTTATTTACTATTATATGTAAGTACACTGTAGCTGTCTTCAGACACACCAGAAGAGGGCATCAGATCTCATTATGGATGGTTGTGAGCCACCACGTAATTATAGGGATTTGAGCTCAAGGCCTTGGTAGAGCAGTTAGTGCTCTTCACCACTGAACCATCTCTCCAGCCCCCTGCAGCAGCACATTTCTGACTCTGTAATCCACTTATAAGTGAATACATACCATGCCTGTCCTTTTGGGGCAGGGTTATCTTGCTCAGGATGATATTCTCAAGATCCATCCTTTTGCCTGTAAAATTCATGATTGCTTTGCTTTTCATAGTTAAATAATATTCCACCATGTGAATAATATTTGTTTGTGTAGATGCTCCACATTTTCTTTATCCATTCTTCAGTTGAGGGATATTTAGATTGTTTCCAGTTTTTGTCTGTTATGAATAAAATTTCTATAAACATAGATGAACAAGGATTTTGTGATATGATGGTGCATCTTTTATGTATATGCCAAGGAGTGGTATGGCTGGATCTTTAGGTAGAACTATATTTCTAGTTTTCTGAGCAACTGGCAAATTGTTTCCAATATGGTTATACAAGTTTGCACTTCCAACAGCAAAGAAGTGTACCCCTTGCTTTACAAGCTGGCCAGCATGTGCTATCACTTGAATTTTGATTGTAGCCAATGTGATGGGTGTAAGATGGAACCAAAAAGTTGTTTTGACTTGTATTTCTCTGATAACTAAGGACTTTGTACATTTCTTTAATTGCTACACCACCTTTTGAGATTCATCTGTTAGGCATTTGCTGTTTAACTTTGAGCCCTATCTTGAAATCAAGTTATTTGGGTTGTTGGTGTCTAACTTCTTGATTTCTTTATAAATATTAGATGTTACCACTCTGTCAAAATCTAAACCCTTCTGGGTGGGTTGGTGAAGATACTTTCCCAGTATGTAGACCACCATTTTGTCTCATTGATGAAATACTTTGCTTTACAGAAACTTGGCAGTCTTATCAATTCCATTTATCAACTGTTAATCTTACAACCTGATCCATTGATGTTCTGCTCATGAAATTGTCCCTTGTAGCCCTGTATTCAAGGGTATTTCCCACTTTCCCTTCTATGGTATTTAATGTGTCTGGTCTTATGCTGTGTTTGAATTGAGATGGGGATTGCATTATATCTGTAGATTGATTTTTGTAAGATGGCCATTTTCACTAAGTGAACCTTAGTTATCCATGAGCATGAGAGATCTTTCCATCTTCTGATATCTTCTTCAATTACTTTCTTCAGAGACTTGCAGTTCCATTCATACACATAACTCACTTTAATTTTTTAATATCTGTTTTTTAATATATTTTCTTTATTTACATTTCAAAGGTTATCCCCTTTCCTAGTTTCCTCTCAGAAAATCACCAACATTCTCCCCTCTACTCCCTGCTCCCCATTCCACACACTCCTGCTTCCTGTTCCTGGGATTCCCCAATACTGGGGTATAGAACCTTCACAGGACCAAGGGTCTCTCCTCCCATTGATGACCAGCTTGGCCATCCTCTGCTGTATATGGATATGAGTCCTACCATGTGTTTCTTTTAATTGGTGGTTTAATCCCTGGGAGCTCTGGAGCTACTGGTTAGTTCATGTTGTTGTTCCTCCTATGGGGCTTCAACCCCCTTCAGCTCCTTGGGTACTTTCTCTATCTCCTTCATTGTGGATCTTGTCATCTAATGGATGACTGTGAGCATCCACTTCTGTATTAGTCAGGCACTGGCAGAGCATCTCAGGAGACAGCTATATCAGGCTCCTATCAGCAAGCTCTTGTTGGCATCCACAATAGTGTCTGGGTTTGGTGGTTGTTTATGGGATAGATTTCCAGGTGGGGTAGTTTTTGGATGGTCATTCCTTCAGTTTCTGCTCCAAACTTTGTCTCTGTCACTCTTTCCATGGGTATTNTGTTCCACCTTCTAAGAAGGATCAAAGTATCCACACTTAGTCTTCCTTCTTGAGTTTCATGTGTTTTGCAAATTGTATCTTGGGTATTCTGAGTTTCTGGGCTAATATCCACTTATGAGTGAGTGCATATCATGTGTGTTCTTTGGTGATTGGGTTTACTCACTTAGGATGATATCTCCAGATCTATCCATTTGTCTAAGAATTTCATGAATTCATTGTTTTTAATAGCTGTGTAGTATGCCATTGTATAAATGTACCACATTTTCTGAATCCATTCCTCTGTTGAGGGACATCTGGGTTCTTTCCAGCTTCTTTCTATTATATATAAGACTGCTATGAACATAATTGAGCATGTGTCCTTATTACAAGTTGAAGCATCTTCTGAGTATATGCCCAGGAGTGGTATTGCTGGATCTTCTAGTAGAACAATGTTCAATTTTCTGAGGAACCACCAGACTGATTTCTAGAGTGTTTGTACCATCTTGCAATCCCACCAGCAATGGAGGAGTGTTTCTTTTTCTACAAATCCTAGGTAACATCTGCTGTCACCTGAATTTTTGATCTTAGCCATTCTGACTGCTGTGAGGTGGAATCTCAGTGTTGTCTTGATTTGCATTTCCCTGATGATTTAAGATGTTGAACATTTTATTTAGGTGGTTCTCAGCCATTTGGTAATCCTAAGATGAGAATTCTTTGTTTAGCTCTGTTCCCCACTTTTTTGTTCCCCATTTTTAATAGGATTATTATTATTATTATTTTGGAGTCAAACTCCCTGACTTCTTTATATATATTGGCTGGTAGCCCCCTATGGGACTTAGGATTGGTAAAGACCTTTTCCCAATCTGTTTGTTGCCTTTTTGTCTAATTACAGTATCCTTTGTCTATGGATGCTATGCAATTTTTTTGAGGCCCCATTTGTTGATTCTTGATCTTACAGCACAAGCCATTGCTGTTGTGTTCAGGAATTTTTTCCCCTTTCTCATATATTCAAGGCTCTTACCTACTTTCTTTTCTATAAGTTACAGAGTCTCTGATTTTATGTGGAGTTTCTTGATCCGCTTAGACTTGAGCTTTGTACAAGGAGATAAGAATGGATGAGTTCACATACTTCTCTATGCTAACCACCAGTTGAGCCAGCACCATTTGTTGAAAATGCTGCCTTTTATCCATCAGATGTTTTTAGCTCCTTTGTCAAAGATCAAATGACCAGAGGTGTGTGGGTTCATTTTTGGGTCTTCAATTCTATTCCANTGATCTACCTTTCTGTCATTGTACCAGTACCATGCTGTTTTTATCATAATTGCTCTGTAGTACAGGTTAAGTTCAGGGATGGTGATTCCTCCAGAGATTCTTTTACTGTTGAGAAGAGTTTTTTTTGTTGTTGTTGTTTGTTATTCCAGATGAATTTGCAAATCGCTCTTTCTAACTCTGTGAAGAATTGAGTTTGAATTTGATAGGGATTGCATTGAATCTGTAGATTGCTTTTGACAAGATAGCCATTTTTACTATATTAATCCTGCCAATCCATGAGCGTGGGAGACATTTCCATCTTCTGAGATCTTCTTCAATTTTTTCTTCAGAGACTTGATGTTCATATCATAGAGATCTTACACTTCCTTAGTTAGAGTCACACCGAGATATTTCATATTACTTGTGACTATTTTGAAGTATGTTTCCCTAATTTCTTTCTCAGCCTGTTTATTTATTTATTTATTTATTTATTTATTTATTTATTTATTTATTTATTTTGTAGAAAACGGCCACTGATTTGTTTGAGTTAATTTTATATCCACCTCCTTCACTGAAGTTGTTTTTCAGGTTTAGGAGTTCTTTGGTGTCATTTTTGGTGTCACTCAAATATGCTATCATATCATCTGCAAATAGTGATATTTTGATTACTTCCTTTCCAATTTGTATCCCCTTGATCTCCTTTTGTTGTCTAATTGCTCTAGCTTGGACCTCAATTACTATATTGAATAGGTAGGGAGGGAGTGGGCATCCTTGTCTAGTCCTTGGCTGTAGTGGGATTGCTTCACATTTCTCTCCATTTAGTTTGATGTTAGATACTGGTTTGGTATATATTGCTTTTACTATGTTTAGATATGGGCCTTGAATTGCTGATATCTCCAAGTCTTTTCTCATGAATGGGTGTTGGATTTTTTTCAAATGCTTTCTCAGCATCTAATGAGATGATCATGTGGTTTTTGTCTTTGGGTTTGTTTATATNGTGGATTACATTGATGGATTTCAGTATATTTAACCATCCCTGCATCCCTGGGATGAAGCCTTCTTTATCATGATGGATGATCATTTTGGTGTGTTCTTGGATTCGGTAATTTTATTGAGTATTTTTGAATCGATATTCATAAGGGAAATTGGTCTGATATTTTCTTTCTTTGTTGTGTCTTTGTGTGGTTTAGGTACCAGAGTAATTGTAGATTCATAGAATGAATTGGGAAGAATACCTTCTGTTTCTATTTTGTGGAAAAGTTTGAGGAGTATTGAAATTAGGTCATCTTTGAAGGTCTGATAGAACTCTGCACTAAACCCCTCAGGTCCTGTGGTTTTTGTTTGTTTGTTTGTTTGTTTGGGAGACTATTGATGACAGCTTCTATTTCTTTAGGGGATATGGGATTGTTTAGATTGTTAATCTGATCCTGATTTAACTTTGTTACCTGGTATCTGTTTAGAAAATTTTCCATTTCATATAGGTTTTCCAGTTGTGTTGAGTATAGGCTTTTGTAGTAGGATCTGATGATTTTTTGGATTTCCTCATATTCTGTTGTTATGTCTCCCTTTTCATTTCTGATTTTGTTAATTAGGATACTGTCCCTGTGCCCTCTAGTTAGTCTGGCTAAGGGTTTATCTATCTTGTTGATTTTCTCAAAGAACCAGCTCCTGTTTTGGCTGATTCTCTGTATATTTCTTTTTATTTCTATTTGGTTGATTTCAGTCCTGAGTTTGATTATTTCCTGCCATCTACTCCTCTTTGATGAATTTGCTTCCTTTTGTTCTAGAGCTTCAAGTTGTTCTGTTAAGTTGCTTGTATATGCTTTCTCCAGATAATTTTTGGAAGTACTCAGAGCTATGAGTTTCCCTCTTAAGACACCTTTCATTATGTTCCATAAGTTTGGTTATGTTGTGTCTTCATTTTCATTTAGCTCTAAAATGTCTTTAATTTCTTTCTTTATTTCTTCCTTGACCAAATTATCATTGAGTAGAGTGTTTATCGGCTTCCAAGTGTATGTAGACTTTCTATTATTTATGTTGTTATTGGAGGTCAGCCTTAGTCTGTGGTGATCTGATAGGTAGCATGGGGTTATTTCAATGTTTTTGTATCTTTTGAGGCCTGTATTGTGACTGATTATATGGCCAAATTTGGAGAAGGTACCATGAGGTGCTGAGAAAAAGATATATCCTTTTGTTTTAGGATAAAATGTGTTGAAGTCTCCCACTATTATTGTGTGAGGTGCAATGTGTGTTTTGAGTTTTACTAAAGTTTCTTTAGTAAATTTGAGTGTCCTTGTATTTGAAGCATTGATGTTCGAATTGAGAGTTCATCCTGGTAAATTTTGCCTTTGATGAGTATGAAGTGCCCCTCCTTGTCTTTTTTGATAACTTTTGGTTGAAAGTTGATTATATTCGATATTAGAATGGCTACTCCAGCTTGTTTCTTGGGANCATTTGCTTGGAAAATTGTTTTCCAGCCTTTTACTTTGAGGTAGTGTTTGTCTTTGCCACAGAGGTGGGTTTTCTGTTTTTGTTTGTTTGTTTGTTTGTTTGCTTTTCAAGACAGGGTTTCAATGTATGTTCCTGGCTGTCTTAGAACTCACTCTGTAGACCAGGCTGGTCTGGAATTCAGATATATTCCTTCCTCTGCCTCCTAAGTGCTGGGATTAAAGGTGTGTGCCACCACTGCCTGGCTGAGATGTATTTCCTTTATGCAGCAAAATTTTGGTTCCTGTTTATGTACCCAGTCTGTTTGTCTATGTCTTTTTATTGGGGAATCAAGTCCATTGATAGTAAGAGATATTAAGGAAAAGTCATTGTTGCTTCCTGTTATTTTTGTTCTTAGAGTTGGAATTGTGTTCATGTCGCTATCTTCTTGTAGGTTTTTTGAAATATTACTTTCTTGCTTTTTCTAGAGTGTAGTTTTCCTCCTTGTGTTTGGAGTTTTCCCAATATTATCCTTTGAAGGGCTCAATTTGTGGAACGATATTGTGTAAATTTGGTTTTATCATGGCATACCTTGGCTTCTCTATCTTTGGTAATTGAGAGTTTTGCTGGGTATAGTAGTCTGGGCTGGCGTTTTTGCTGTCTTAGGGTCAGTATGACATCTTTCCAGGATCTTCTGGCTTTCATAGTCTCTGGGGAGAAGTCAGGTGTAATTCCGATAGGTCTCCCTTTGTATGTTACTTGACCTTTTCCCCTTACTGCTTTTAATATTCCTTCTTTGTTTTGTCCATTTCTTGTTGTGATTATTATGTGTTGGGAGGAATTTCTTTTCTGGCCCATTCTATTTGGAGTTCTGTAGGCTCCTTGTATGTTCATGGGCATCTCTTTCTTTAGGTTAGAGAAGTTTTCTTCTATAATTTCGTTGAAAATATTTACTGGCCATTTAATTTGGAAAACTTCCTTCTGGTCTTTACCAATTTTCCTTAGGTTTGGTCTTCTCATTGTGTCCTGGATTTCCTGGATGTTTTGGGTTTGTATCTTTTTGCAGTTTGCATTTTCTTTGAGTTGTGTCAATATTTTCTATGGTATCTTTTGCACCTGAGATTCTATCTTCTATCTCTTGTATTTTATTTTCTATGCTTGTATCTATGGCTTCTGACTTTTCCCCTAGGTTTTCTATTTCCAGAGTTGTCTTCCTTTGTCACTTCTTTATTGTTTCTACTTCCATTTTTGATCCTGGATGGTTTTGTTCAATTCTTTCACCAGATTGGATGTGTTCTCCTGCATTTCTTTCTTTCTTTCTTTCTTTCTTTCTTTCTTTCTTTCTTTCTTTCTTTCTTTCTTTCTTTCTTTCTATTTAAACAGTTTTTTTAAAAATAGATATTTTCTTCATTTGCAATTCAAATGCTATCCCCAAAGTCCCTTATACCCTCCACTTACCTGCTCCCCAACCCGCCCACTCCTGCTTCCTGGGCCTGGCATTCCCCTGTATTGGGGCATATAATCTTTGCAAGACCAAGAGCCTGGATGTGATACCTTCTCTGGGGACTCTGGGAATGTCCACCGAATTCAGGCCCTAGGTGGCCTGGTGCTGGTGCCCACCAGAAGGAACTCAAGGCACTGGTCAGGCAGTGTTCCAGTGCCTGTGCTCAGTTGGCCCTAGGCACCCCCAATCCTGTTGGAACAGATGTTGTTTTCCACTCACCAGTGATCCTAAGATCCTGTTCATGCTAGGGTGCCTGTGGGGTGGAGAGTCCTCTGAAGACTGTGGGACTGTCTGCTGAGTTCGGGCCCAAGGTGGCCTGGCACTGGCAGATCTTTAACTTTCTTGGTTAAATTTACACCAAGATATTATGTAATATGTATGGCTATTGTAAAATGGGTTCTTTCTCTAATTTCTTTCTGGGCCCCTTTATCCGATGGCTACTGATTTATGTGAATTAATTTTGTCTCCAGCTCCTTTGTTGAAAGAGTTTATCAGCTGTCGGATTTTCCTGTAGACTTTTTGGGGAGGCTTTGTATATTATAATATAATTTGTGATGTGGTATTTTGACTTCTCCATTTCCAATTGTATTCTCTTGATCTCTTTCAGTTTTCTTATTATTCTACAAGATATCAAATACTCTATTGAATAGATATGGAGAGAGTGGCCAGCATTGCTTTTTTCTTTTTCTCAGTAGTGGAATTGTGTTTACTTTTTCTCCATATAGTTTGATATTGGTTATAGGCTTGCTGTAAATTGCCTTTATTATGTTTAGGAATGTCTGATGTATCTCTAAGTTCTCCAAGACTTTTATTATGAAGCAGTGTTGCATTTTGTCAAAGGCTTTTTTGGCATCTAATGAGATAAGCATGTGATTTTTTTCTTTCCTTTTTTAATGGAAGATTACACAGAATGGTTTTCATTGTTGTCTAATCTCTGCATCTCTGGGATGAAGTCTATTTGATCATAGTGGATTATCTTTTTGATATTCTCTTGGATTCTGTTTGTGAGTATTTTATTGATTATTTTTATATTTATGTTCTTAAGAAAAATTGTTGTTGTTTTTGAATCATTGTTTGGCATGGTTATGTGGCTGACTGTGGCCTCATAAAATTAATTTGGCAATGTTTCCTCTCTTTCTATTTTGGGAAGTTCTCTTAGAATGTTGATTTTCACACTTGTTTGAAACTCTGGTTGATTTCTGCCCTGTTTTTATTGACTGCTTCTATATCTTCAGGTGTTATAGTTTTATTTAAATTGTTTGTCTGGTCTTATTTGACCTTGGTAAGTGGTATCTATCTAGAAAATGATCCATTTCTTTTAGTTTTTCATTTTTGTGTACTACATGATTTTAAGTATAACCCAATGATTCTTTATTTTGTTTAGGTATTTGTTGTTTTGTCCTCATTTTCTTTTCTGTTTTTATCAATGTGAATATTCTCTCTCCATCATTTAGTTTGTATGAATAATGGATTATTGATCTTAATGATTTTTTTCGAAGAACCAACCCTTTGTTTCATTGATTCTTTGTTTTTGTTTTTTCAAGATAGGGTATCTCTGTATAGCCCTGGGTGTCCTGGAACTCACTTTGTAGAGCAGGCTGGCCTTAAACTCAGAAATCCATCTGCCTCTTTCTCCCAAGTGCTGGGATTAAAGGCATGTGCCACCACCACCCGGCTCATCGATTTTTTGCATTGTTCTCCCTCCCTCTCTCTCTCCCTCTCCCCCTCTCTCTTTCTCTCTTGTATTTTATTCATTTCCACCTTCAGTTTGATAACTCCTAGCCATCTATGTTTCTTGGATATGTTTACTTCTCTGTATTCTAGAGTTTCAGGTTTGTTGTTAAGTTGTTAATATGGGATCTCTCTTTTTTATGTACTTTCTCTTAGCACCACTTTTTTTGTGCCCCATAAGTTTGGGTATGTTGTGCATTCATTTTTATTGAATTCTAGAAAGTCTTTCTTTAATCCTGTCTTGACCCAGTTTCACTGAGTAGAGAGTTGTTCAGTTTCTACCAATTTGTATCTTTCTGGTTTTTTCCTGTTGTTGAAATCCAGCATTGGTCCATGGTAGTTTGATGACAAGCAGGGCTTTTATTCAATTTTCTGGTATTTGTTGAAATCTGCTTTTTGACCAAGTATGTGGTTAATTTTGGAGAAATTTCTTTATTTCTGAGAAGCATGTATATTCTTTAGTGTTTTGGTGAAATGTTGTATAGTATTTGTTATGTCCATTTGATTTACAATATCTGTTAGCGCCAGTATTTGTTTGTTAATATCTTTTATCCTCCTGATGTAATTGTCATCTTGGAGGCTCACTGCCTCACTCTACTAACTTAATTCTAGTCCTAGATGCTTCTAGCCTCTGTACAATCTCATTTAGATCTAGAATGTTTTCAGCTTTTGAGATTTTCTGCTGAACAAGCTTAGCATTTCTTATACTTTCTGAACTCTGACTGACTGGTTCAATGCATCATTTCCTCTTCAAACTCTGCCTGAGCTAATTGATTCAATCTGACTTCTCTGGGCTTTTGACTGTATTTTTCTCATACTAACTTTAACAATATGTTTTAAACTCATTATCCTCATTCTCTGGTTCATTTTGTTTTCCCATGTGTGTAGCTTGTTCACTCTCTGCAACTTGCCTCTGTAGAATTGCTTCAACATAAGCACTTGCTCTCTCTGTCTGTACTGCCCCTCAAGTAGCTTCTCTTTCCTCTCTCTGTTCATGAGGGTTGTGCATCTTTCTTTGATTTGTCACATTGTCTGCCACTCAGACATTACTTCCAATTATGGGTGCTTCATTCTACAACAAACTAACTTTACCTTAATTTTTTTTTTCTTTTTTTGGTATTAAAGGTGTTTACTAAAGATGCATCCATATTCTATCCAAGAGATTAAAGGTGTGTGTTAAGTGCTTGATCACACCACATCAAAATTTTTTTTCTGTAAATAACACAGTATCAGGTTTCACTGTCTGATCAGCTATTCTGAAATATTTCTTTGTTTAGTTTTGGGCTGAATGGCATGTTTGGCAGTGAGAGTGAAGCAACTCTTGTAGAGACAAGGAATTTTTTGAACTCTAAAAAGGAGATAGGAGCAGGTTGGATGCAACTCATAGCACAGTATTTTATACCAGCTAGTAGCTTGGGCAGTCCCAGCATACCACAGACATGCAGGAAGCTTTTGGTAGTGGTGGAGCCATGATGTGTGTGTGTGTGTGTGTGTGTGTGTGTGTGTGTGTGTGTGAGAGAGAGAGAGAGAGAGAGAGAGAGAGAGAGAGAGAGAGAGAGAGAC
>NW_018393696.1:17666-25479 GCF_900095145.1 Mus pahari | reverse complement strand
AGAGAGACAGAGAGACAGAGAGACAGAAAAAGAAACTGTCATTGAGGATATGCCATTGTTATTCCAGTATGAATTGAATCATGGAGATGCATCCTTCCCCTCTGGATTGCTATGGCAACATGAGTTATGTTGTAGTAGAGAGAACTGTACAACTTTGTTCTAACCTCATGCATATTCCAAGGTTCTGAGGCAGCCTGAGTTAGTTACAGTGTAGGGAGTAGAGGAGATTCACTGTGTTGTCTGAGTCACATTCATGTCCATGACCAATTGGGATCAATACAAATAAAGCTATTTTATCCTATATGTTTCCCTTGCTTGTTCATTAGTAACATTTTTTTTTGTATTGCTCTTCAATAGTTTGTATCTATACAACTGTGAAACTAATGTGTTTGATGTCAATTTTCCTCCTATGAATCAAATTTTGGGGATGTATGGGGATTGCTATCCAGGATAATGCCAAATTTCTATGGGAACAAAAAGATGATAGACTCAACAGTATCAGAGAAAGATTCAATAGAGCAAAGGAGAGAGTGTTCCTGTTCCTGTTACAATTTAATTTTCTTTTCAAAAATTCTCTCCTGTATCCCATATGAGACTTGAACTCCTCATTCACCTACTTTGTCTCACTGAGTGCTGTAGTACCATACCCAGCATTCACATCACATGTTTATGGGGCCATAGTCTTCATAGATCAACCTGTAGTAAAAGGACACTAGTGGATGTCAAATATCTTTCTCCTTCTCCACAGCCTTTGCTCTGTCCTAACCTGAGTTTTCACTATTCACTTGTGGTTTCTGTCTTTGCTTTGGTAACATTTTGCCAAATTGACCTCTGTACTCCTTTTGTAGCCATCACCAGTAGCAATAAAAGCAAATAATTCATACTTTTAAAAATATTCATTGGTATGTTTATGAAAATATAGTCTGATGGCTCATTGCTTCAGTGTCACTTTTGTTATCTGGTGTCTATGAAACTGTGGGAAGCAGGTGTGGCTGTGGCTGCAGAGGCGTGAGCCAAGATGGTGCCCTGGCTCACTGCCAAGCCCCGTGATTCCCTGCTTGTTTACCAAAAACCTGATTATGTGCACCTGAATGATCACGTGCTGTCTGCCTGATGCATAGCATCATACAGCATGATATTGAGTCACTGGCCTATCAACGTGCGCCCCATCTGCATGCATGGCTCATGAACAGAGCATGCTGAATGCTGATTGGATGATGAAGAGTGATGGGAGTCGAGTGCAGAGGGTAGAAGTGGATTAATTGGGTGATTCCCCCATAATAAATGGAATAGGGAATAGAGCTGAGGCAGAAGCTGAAAGAGAATAAAGGAAGCTGCAGTGGGAAGCTGTGGAAGCTGCTCAAACTCTACCTTGGTGTACGTGTCGTCTTTGCCCCACCTCTGCGGGATGGAGTGAGGGGTCTGTGACATCTGTTGGCCCTTAACGGGGAAACTCTTGAAATTCAGGAAGGAGCTTGGTAAGTATAAGGTAAGGCCTTTAAGGATCCCGGAGCAGGGAAGAATTAAGGTTCTTGGTAAGGAGACGTATCGTGATGGGTTATAGGGACAAGTTAAGCTTCTGGGGTTACGGGACAGAGTCAAAGTTCCTGGTACAGGGATGAAGTTAAAAGTGAAGAGAGCAGGAAGAAATTGCTTCAAAAATGAAAGTAAGAGAGGTGTTGGTGCAGCTGTTAGTAATTTTGAATTTAAATTTCGCCTGGTGGACAAAAGTGAAAAGTATGCTGCCAAGTTAGAAAAGTTTTCCTGTGGCCAGGCTGGGCATTTTAAAAGGGATTGTCCCAATCACCCGTGGCCAACTACTACAGCTCCCGTGAGACGTCCAAAATTATGTCCATGGTGTCATAAAGGCTCATGCAGCAGAAGCAGAAAAAGGCAAACAAGCCAGTAAAAAAGAAAAATGGCTAAAGAACAAGGGAGTGAGGAGGGAAGTTCGGATGAATCATCTGACAGTGGAGATGAAGCGACTAGCATGATATCTAAGTTGAGTTTTAGGCGAGGAAGGCCACCTGAACCCTTGGCACCTCCTTTGCCCTCACCTCCTCCCTATAAAGGAGAAAGAGGAAGTGAATGAAAGGGCAGCCACCATGCTTCGGTATGGTGAAATCTGTCTCTCGAAGTTGGTGCCTTCCCAGTGTTTCAAGATCAGCAAGGTCAATGATATCCTCCTGTTCCCTTCCCAATCTGCACAAACTGTGGAATTACAGTCAGTAGATGCTAGTGTTTATCCCAGATTTACTCTCAGCTGAAAACTGGAATCTTATTAGTAAATCAGAGAGTGGATTTGCTCCAAGGGCAGATAGATATTCTGGAGCAATTAGTCTTTGTGTCATGTGTAACCCATATGTCAGGAATTTGTGTAACCTCTGTGCAGTTTCAGAATTTTTCTCTTGCAGCTAATTTGATCTGCGAATTTGGATGAAAGAATTTCGGGCATCCATTGTTGCAGTGAATAACATCCGTGTGGAAATTGCCATCACTCAGCAGTGGTTGAAGATGATCCAGAGAACCTTCAGCTTCCTCAAGGGTTGGGGAGGGATGGCCTTCTGGGGAATTTTGCTGTGTGCTGTATGTGTTGGTGTGCTGTGGTGGATGTTACACATGTGCAGACGGGTGCTGGCCAATAAATGGTTGTTTATTCAAGCTGTGGCGGCTATAGAGTCAGGTAATTTGCCCCATGTTTGGTTCCTAATAGTGGCTGAGGGTGATAAGCTGTGAAGTCACCAATGACAGGAATATTGAGGTGCTGTGAGCCAGATGCACACCCCTCTTTTGGCTGCAAGGTGACTCAATGACAGGATTATTGCGGGACCCCCACCACATAGCCTAAGACAGAGCCCTTGCCCACCTAGGACCTAAAAAAGGTCCAGTAACTGGGTGCTGGATGCAAATGCAAGCCTTATGGCCTAAAACAGGTGCTTCACCAACCCTCTTTTTTTTTTTTAAAGATTTATTTATTATGGGCTGGAGAGATGGCTCAGTGGGTAAGAGCACCCAACTGCTCTCCTGAAGGTCCTGAGTTCAAATCCCAGCAACCACATGGTGGCTCACAACCATAAATTAAAAAAAAAGATGTATTATCTGTAAGTACACTGTAGCTGTCTTCAGACACTCCAGAAGAAGGAGTCAGATCTTGTTAAGGATGGTTGTGAGCCACCATGTGGTTGCTGGGATTTGAACTCTGTACCATTTTGGAAGAGCAGTCGGGTGCTCTTACCCGCTGAGCCATCTCTCCAGCCCACCAACCCTCTTTTCACAGCCATCCCCCAACATTTTAATTAAACAAAAAGAGGGAGATGTGGGAAGCGGGTGTGGTTGCAGCTGTAGCTGCTTGAGCCAAGACGGCACCCTGGTTCACTGCCAAGCCCCGTGATTCCTTGAATGTTTACCAAAAACCTGATTATGTGCACCTGAGTGATCACACGCTGCACACCTGAGTGATCACGTGCTGCACACCTGAATGATCACGTGCTGTCCGCCTGATGCAGAGCATCATACAGCATGATAGAGTCACTGGCCTATCAACGTGTACCCTGTCTGCATGCATGGCTCGTGTACAGAGCATGCTAAATGCTGACTGGATGATAAAGAGTGATGAGAGTCGAGTGCAGAGGGTGGAAGTGGATAAATTGGGTGATCCCCCATAATAAATGGAATAGGGAATAGGGAATAGAGCTGAGGCAGAAGCTGAAAGAGAATAAAGGAAGCTGCAGCCGGAAGCTGTGGAAGCTGCTCAAACCCTGCCTTGGTGTATGTGTCGTCTTTGCCCCACCTCTGCAGGATGGAGTGTGGGGTCCGTGAGATGAAACAGTTCTTTTTAGGAACTATTCAATAGGGATGTCCTAGACAGAAGTGACAGCTGGGAAAGGACCACTTGTGTCAGCTTCCCCTTGAGGTTGATCTCTACTAGATATCAGAATTTGATATTATCTACATCACACGCATATTCACAGGCTGTATTTCTCAGGTAGAAAGAAATGAAACTACATAAACTTTTCCGCATGTGTCTGAGAGTTTTCCTTCACCTACTCCTTTGTATGCTATCTTCACATTATCAGTGGAGACCAGAAAAGGGTACTGCATTATCTGTCATTGTCTTATAGAATGCTGTATTCAAAGTATGGATGCTGGTATGCGATACAGGGGTCACTGAAACAGAAGACATGCTCTTTAATGATAAACCATCACTCAGCGCCAGTTCTACTTCCATAGTTTGTTGAGAGAATGTTTTACTACATAGTCCTGGCTTCTCTGCAATGTGCTTTGATGACTAGGCTGCATAAGAAGTCATAGTAATGTGCTATTCTCTGCTTCTTTTCTGCTGAGGTTAAGGGCATTGATCACCATGCCTGACCAGATATTTTTTCCCTACCATCAAAGTACTTTTATGTTACCTATCACAGGCTAGGTAACATAGAAGAAATGGTTCTAAGGAAGTGAAGTCAATTTCATGGGCATGCCTTTAGTGTCTTTTGCACTCTTTGAAAATCAAAGTGGTGGTTCCTCCAAAAATTGGAATTCTGCCTGAAGATCAATCCTGCAATACTCTGCCAGGCCATAGGCATGGGGGAATAAAAGGAGTGGGAGAAAACCCTCACGCCACCAGAGTTCTGGTGCTCTGGGCAGGCAGATGCAGAAGTCTGCAGCATGTTTTCCATGATGCCCCAGATTGGTGTCTGGCTGTGGGAAGCTAGAGACCCAGGCTGTGGGGGGTGGACAAGGGGCAGTCCTAGGTCTCTGTGCCTCATGGAGTCCAGAGATAACAGGTCCTCAGTCTCAGGCATCCCAGTCACACACATGATTAGAAAGAGAGATAAGAGAAAGAGTGTGAGAGGAGAGACAGAAGAGAGAATCCAGAATGTCTACGTCACTAAATGCTGTAGAGAGAACAGAAACAAGAGGCCTGTAGGGAGAGAATCAGGGTTCCTGATTCTAAGGAACCATTTCCAGCTGTCTGCATCTTTAGAATGACTGCCTAGCAAAAATAGATACATGCCATCCTCCTGCCTTAGCCCTCTGAGTAGAAAACAAGCTGAGAGAACAGAGCACTCAATTCACCTACATATTCCAGAAGAGAATGTGCATTTGTGACAATGTGGTTGCCACATATTTTCAGAGGATATTTGAGGAGGTTTTGCATCCATGTCTAGTGCCAGGAGCAGAGTAAAGCCAATGTGCTACACACTCAGAGCTATGTACATCACCTGTGAAGAGAAACTCAGCCAGGTGTTCGCTCACCATAGCCTCCTGGGTAGAATGTTGAGGCTGGAGGATTATGGCTAATTGGAGTTTCAGACCACTACAGCTAGAGTGAAAGGCTCTTCCTCAAAAATAAGTTTAAAAAGCACTATATAAAGAGCTACTGCCACCAACAAGTTGGGAAAGGATTTTTACCAATCCTAAATCTGATAGAGGATTAATATCCAATATATACAAAGAGCTCAAGAAGCTGGACTCCAGAAACTCAAATAACCCCATTTAAAAATGGGGTAAAGAACTAAACAAAGAATTCTCAACTGAGGAATACCGAATGGCTGAGGAACACCTAAAAAAATGTCAAACATCCTTAATCATCAGGGAAATGCAAATCAAAACAACCTTGAGATTCCATCTCACACCAGTCAGAATGGCTAAGTTCAAAAATTCAGGCATCAGCAGATACTGGAGAGGATGTGGAGAAATAGGAACACTCCTCCATTGCTGGTGGGATTGNAAGCTTGTACAACCACTCTGGAAATCAGTCTGGCGGTTCCTCAGAAAATTGGACATAGTACTACCAGAAGATCCAGCAATACCTCTCCTGGGCATATGCCCAGAAGATGTTCCAACTGGTAATAAGGACACATGCTCCACTATGTTCATANCAGNCTTATTNATAATAGCCAGAAGCTGGAAAGAACCCAGATGTCCCTNAACAGGGGAATGGATTCAGAAAATGTGGTATATTTACACAATGGATTACTATTCAGCTATTAAAAACAACTTATGAAATTCTTGGGCATATGGATGTATCTCGAGGATATAATCCTTAGTGAGGTAACCCAATGACAAAAGAAGTCATTAGATATGCACTCACTGATAAATGTATCTTAGCCCAGAAACTTAGAATACCCAAGATACAATTTGCAAAACACAAGAAAACCAAGAAGAAGGAATACCAATATGTGGATACGTCATTCCTCCTTAGAATAGGGTACAAAACACCCATGAAAGGAGTTACAGAGACAAAGTTTGGAGCTAAGATGAAAGGATGGACTCTCCAGAGCCTACCCCACCCGGGGATCCATCCCATCATCAGCCACCAAACCCAGACATTATTGCACATCCCAGCAAGATGTTGCTGAAGGGATCCTGATATTGTGGTCTCTTGTTTGGCTATGCCAGTGCCTGGCAAACACAGAAGCAGATTCTCACAGTCAGATATTGGATGGAACACAGGGTCCCCAATGGAGGAGATAGAGAAAGTACCCAAGGAGCTGAAGGGGGATGTAACCCTATAGGTGGAACAACAATATAAACTAACCAGTACCCCCTGAGCTCATGTCTCTATCTGCATATGTAGCAGAGGATGGACTATTTGGCCATCATTGGGAAGAGAGTCCCCTTGGTCTTGCAAACTATATATGTCCCAATACAGGGGAATGCCAGGGCCATGAAGTGGGAGTGGGTGGGTAGGGGAGCAGATGTGAGGGGGGAGGGTATAGGGAATTTTTGGGATAGCATTTGAAAAGTAAATAAAGAAAATATGTAATAAAAAATAAAGAGCTACTAACTAATTAGGGAACAAATAAAACTCAGTGAATCTGACTGGTTTAGTTAATGGGATCTTGACTATCAGGTCAGTCTCAGTTTTTTGGCTTTACCCAAAGGAACTATTTCAATCTAGATAATGAAAAATATCTTATAGAGACTGGTGTCAAACACATTGAGATCTCTCAGCTTCCTCCTGTGGTGTGATAGGGTTAAAGTGCGGGATGTAAACACTGGGTTCTCTGCTTTCTCCTCTCCTCTCCTCTCCTCTCCTCTCCTTTATTTATTTATTTATTTATTTATTTATTTATTTATTTATTTATTGGTTTTTCAAGACAGGGTTTCTCTGTGTAGCCCTGGCTGTCCTGGAACTCAGTCTGTAGACCAGGCTGGCCTCGAACTCTGAAATCTGCCTGCCTCTGCCTCCCAAGTGCTAGGATTAAAGGCGTGCACCACCACTGCCCAGTTCTGCTTTCTTTTTTGAAATTTGTCTGTTTTGAGTTATGGTGTTCTTTTGTAGCTGAGACTTTCCCCGAACTCCCCAGAGATGGCCTTGAACTCAGAGAGATTAGACTGTGCCTCACAAGATCTGGAATTAAAGGCCTGTAACACAATAACACATCAAGCTCTTTAGGTATTTTGGGGGGAATATGTTTTCCATGCTTATATGTTGGCATGCACTAGCCTAAGAAGGCAAAGGAGAGTGACAGAGCTGCTATAACTTGAGTTGTAGATTGTTATGAGCTAACATATGGAAGCTAGGAATAGAATGTTCTTCCTGTGGAAGAGTAGCTCTGCTTGAAATTCCTGAGCCATTCATAAAGACCCTAAACAGATTTGAACTCATATCCTGCAATGATGTACTCAAAGGCAAATCTGGGATAGAAATCAAATCAAATAAAGATAGATGAGAGAGAGAGAGAGAGAGAGAGAGAGAGAGAGAGAGAGACAGAGAGAGAGAGAGAGAGAGAGTTTTAATACTGACTTGGTGAATCCTTCATTTATGGGTCCTCACTTGCCTGCCTAGAGATCTAATCATACAGGA
>NW_018393696.1:0-17546 GCF_900095145.1 Mus pahari | reverse complement strand
CATAGACCTCAGTTTTATACATTCCCTAATGAAGATCTGATTCACTCAACTAGGTCAAAATAAGATTAAGTGGGTGGAGAGTTCATAATCCTATCAGGTGGCAGCCTTGGCCTGAGAGGTGTGGCTAAAAAGCGGAGACTTGATGGGGAAGGAATATATAAGGACTCAAATGGCTCCACAAGACACTCTGAGCCTTGGAGTGTGGTGTGACTGCCTCATCTTGCTGAGACTGGAGCTTCTGAGCACAGTGTCCAAAGCAGGTAAGTCATTTATGTTCATCAGGACACTCCATCCACCAGTGTCCCATCTAACATTTGGTCTTAATGTTCTTTGTGTATTTGTTTCCTGTGCTTGCTTGCTTTTCTTGGGTGGTTATTTTGAAACAGCCAACCTCATTTAGCCCAGGATAGCAAGAAGTCCATATGTAGCCAAGTGTCATGAAACACTGAATGTTCAGCCTCTACCTCCTGAGATCTGAGGCTACCCTGCTCTGCTTATTTATTGGCTAAGGAGGCAATATTCAAGGACTCTGGCACACTGGGCTAATATATCCTCACCTACTCTAATCTACCTTACACAAATTTTAATTCAAAGCGAATATAGATTTATAAAATAACAAGGAAGAAACTTCTATAGGGAAGAAAACTTCGGTATGGTTTCAAGCAAAGCATCAAATTGACAATCTGAAGCAATCATGCTCTTGTTTAATTGATTGATTGATTGATTTTTACTTTCTAACTCCAGCTCACTAAGCCCTCCCTCAACCCTTCCCCGCCTTCTCTAGCCTTCTGGTCTGAGTGGTTGGGCCCTTCATGGATCTCTCTCCACCCTGGTACATTAAGTACCAGGGAGCTTAGGTGGTTTCATCCCTCCTGTGCTCCCACAAGCTAGATCAACTAGAAGAATATATCACACATACAGGCAACTGCTTTTGGGATAGACCACTTAATCATGTGTGTGGGACTACAGGAAACCAAGCTGCATTAAAACTACCTATGTGTGGGAAACCCTATGTCCTGTCTCCGTATGTTCTTTTGGTGGCAGTTTAGTCTCTGAGAGCCCTAAGAGACTATGTTACTTGAAAGTTTTTGGTCTTCCTGTAGAGTTCCTATTCCCTTCCATGCCTGCAGACCTACCCCCTATTCCATAGCGGTCCTCAAGCTCCATTCACTTTTTGTCTATTGGTCTCTGAGTCAGCATCAGGATGGAGCCTCTCAGAATAGGAACTCTAGCTTCATGTCTGGAAGTATAACAGAGTATCATTAATTTTAGGAATTGGTGTTTGTCTGTGAGGATGGTCTCATGTTGGAGCCATTATTTGGCTGTTTCTTTAGTCGCTGTTCCATCTGCCTCTTATGATAATTATATCTTCCTTCCATGTGATATTCAAGCATTCTCACTTTTCCTTCCTTCTGGTTAGCTTCATTCGGTCTGCAGAGTATAGCATGGGTATCCTGTATACTGAGGCAATATCTACTTATTAGTGTGTATATACCATGAATATCCTTTCTGGATTGATCATTTTTTTTGAGACAGGATTTCTCTGTATAGCCTTGGCTGTCCTGGAACTCAATCTGTAGACCAGGCTGGCCTTGAACTCAGAAATCCACCTGCCTCTGCCTCCCAAGTGCTGGGATTAAAGGCGTGTGCCACCATGTCCGGCTTGGATTGATCATCTTACTCAGCATGATATTCTCCTATTCCATTCATTTGCTTGCACAATTCATGCTGTCTTTGATTTGAATAATATTCCATTGTGTGGATGTACACCATTGTCTTTATCAGTCTTCACATGTGACCATCTCTGGTTGTTTCCAGTTTGGGGCTATTAACAGAAAGCTTCTATGGGCTATCACTCTGCTCAGGGCAGATTAACTTGACCAAGAGGACTCATCAAATGGAGAAGATGAGTAGCTTATCTGTGTAGTTCAGGATCCACAAGTCTGTTAAAGGTGGGAGTATAGGTGGCAAGAGAATTGGGGGTCCCCTGAGATAGCAAGCTGATCAAGGTAGCTTGACTTTCCCCAGAAGACTCAGTGAGTAGGGAAGATGGGCGAGGGAATGGATGCTTACCTGCATGGTTTCTGATCCACGGGTCTGCTGAAGGTGGCAGGAGATTGCATATCCAGAGGGAATACCGAGTGCTTTGGGCAGATTAGAATGCCTGGGAGGACTCAATGAGGAGGGAAGAGGGTGGGACGGAGCTTACCGTTAGGGTTCAGGTTGCGCAGGTCTGATGAAGGTGGGAGAAAAGGTGATGGGAAGAATGAAGGAAACTTTCAATAGCAGGCTGTTCAGGGCCTCAATGCATTCTCTCTCTTAAAGGACAGGTTAGAGCTCAGCATGGCTCCTGCTTCTAAAGCTTATTGAAGTAAAATTTGTGTCTGTTTTGATACAATATATTGCTCTATTGCATAATAGTTTCCCACAAAAGTGTCAGAATCATATGTGAGTCTTCTGTTACAGAGTAGAGTAGGACTCACAGAGTATATTTGATTGGATTGGGCAGAATATCAGGGAAAAGCTGTTGAAATGGGTCCTTATATATTACCAGGAGGGCATTGAAGGATCTTTGGCAATGAGAAAGATAAAGTTATCTGAATAACAAGGTTTTCAATGTCACCAGACCAGTTATTGGACCACTGCCTGGTTTATATAATTGGGAAAAGAGGGGGTAAGAGGCTTGCTAAAAGTGTTTTAGATGAAATATTTTTTTCCTTTGGATATTTCCTTATCATTTGCATATCTGAAAGGTACAATGAGCTTTAAGGACCTACCAACACTCCAGCAGCTGGCAAGAAGAAGCCTGCTGAAAGATGAAGCCTTGACCATCTCTGCTCTGCAGAACCTGCCCTTGCAGTTCTTCCCACCACTCTTCAAGGATGCGTTCACCAGCAAAAGACCTAACATCCTGAGGCGGATGGTGGCAGCATGGCCCTTCCCATGCCTTCCTGTGGGAGCCCTGATGGAGACTCCTCACCTGGAGACCCTGAAAGCTGTGCTTGATGGCCTTGATTTGCTAATGTCACAAAAGGATCGACCTAGGTATGTGAGTTTAAGGTAGCATGGAGGAACGTGTGTGGATGAGAGGAAGTGAGTACAGTATTCACAGTGGGTCCAAGGTGAATCAGAGGATTCTGATTGTAGTGGTCAGTATCTTCTAGAATGGATACTAGAAGAAGCAGGACTGTGGTGTATGTAGGACAGCTGAGAAAAGAAGTACTCTGTATGTAATGGGTCTATCCCTGCCTCTTCCCCAGGCACTAGAGAAATTTAAGATGTCAGTGTTAAATGAATTGATTAAGGGAAGTTGAATTATGGGTCATGCAGATTACACATTGTGTCTCCTGTCCTATGAATGTCCTTCTACTTTACCCACAGNAGGTGGAACCTACAAGTGCTTGATTTGGGAGATGCCCACAAGGACTTCTGGGATGGTTGGGCTGGATTGCTTCATGAAGTTTTCTCTCAAGACGAATTTGGCAAGAACCAACCAATGGGAAATCATCCCATCCTAGGGGAGAAACAGACCATGATTATAAAGATGAACCTTTCCCTCATGTCCCGCCATCTCTCCAAATACCTAAAATATTTTTATCATTGGGTCAAGGAGAGAAAAAATGTGATACAGGTGATCTGTGAGAAGTTGGAGTTTGGGGTCATTCCTGCCTATAACCCAATGGATGTCTTGGAGGTTTTTGATGCAGCTTCAATCCAGGAATTGGAAATAAACACACGCTGGGATATATATACCCTTGGATTGCTAGCGCCTGGCCTGGGTCAGATGACAAACCTCCAGAAACTACTTTTCAAGGAAATCTGCATACCTTTGGATAGGCCTAGGGACCTAGAGATGGAAGCCTATTGTATTACAGAGTTCTTTTCCCAGTTCTCCAAACTGCATAAGCTCCAGCATCTCTACTTGAATGATGTCTACTTCCTGACTGATCGCCTGGACCAAATGCTCAGGTAAGAAAGGACAGAGAGCTTTACCCAGGGGTGAGCAAAGTATTTTGTTGTTGTTTTGCTTTATATTAAATGTGAGTTTACATAGTGGCTTCACAGTCAGTGTTAAATTTATATAGATGTGAGCTTAGTATAATTGATATAGTACTTTATGATGCTGTTGCCTCCTGACTTGTCACCTTAGTAAAACCAGACTGTCATGTATGTGTCCATGTTTTAAAAAAAGGTTTCTTGAGAAATCCTGTTGATGGGAAAATTGATTGATAGAATGTGTGAGATGTTATATCACATGTCCTCTCCTGTCAACTCTATCCTCAGCACTATATGAACTGTTTCCATCTTCCTCTGACTTCTCATGGGTCAAAGGAAATTTGAGCACAGGATTATATAGATGGGAAGTAAGTGAATTACAGTGGTCATAAGGAAACCCTATGAACAGAACAGAGTCTGTGTGTGGAAGCTGGCGCCCACTGAGATAAATATTGATGGAGTTGGGGATGGTTCTGAGTGGTTCCCAGTTGATCCTTCTTGGTTCTCCTGTTTACATCACCTGTCCCCAAATATGTTTTGTGCTTACCAGTTCAGGGGGAACTGTAGAGCTGAGGCAGTAGCAGTCAGTGACTATATATGTCATACCTAGAAGAACATGAGAGTTGTTAGCTAAGGAGACTTTGCAACCTTGAAGTCACAGCCTTTTTTTCTGCCACTATTGAACTTGAGTGAGGTAAAGTCCAAAATCTCTGTCTCTTTCTCTCTAGGTGCTTTGAGAGTCCATTAGAGACTCTTGCTATCACTCACTGCAGACTCTCAGAATCAGATATGAGGTACCTGTCCCAGTGTCCAAGCATCCACCAGCTCAAACACCTGGACCTGAGTGGTGTCACCTTCATTTTAAGTCATCCATTCCTAGGAAGCCTGCTAGAAAGACTGACAGCTACTCTGCAGACATTAAAATTGAAGGGCTGTATGCTCATGGACTGGCAAATCAGTGACCTCCTGCCTGTGCTAAGCCAGTGCTCCCAGCTCACTGAAGTCGATTTTGTGAAGAACTTCTTGTCCATGGGCATCCTGAAGAAGCTGCTACAGCATACTGCCAACCTCACACAGCTGACCCTGGAGAAGTACCCTGCCCCTTATGAGGTCTATGATGACAATGATAGTGTTATTCTGGACAGATTTGTACAGCTTTGTTCTGAGCTTATGGACACACTTAATTGTGTAAGGCAGTCAAAGCAGGTCTACTTTGTGAGTAAGATGTATTCATATTGTTGGAATTTCTGTATCTACAATTTTGTTGGGAATATATAAGGTGAGGTAATTGCTAGGCTGTGATAAATGGAACGCAGGTCTCAAGTGACTCATTAGAGGCATAGAACATGTGTATTCAAGCATTTTTGCATGTACTTTGGAAAGATAATTATTTCGTTTTCTTTGAATATCAGTCAAATCCTTCTGATTTGAGGTACATGTGTTGAGATGGAAAACCTTGAGCTTATTTTCAGCCTAATGTCTATAGTACAGACTCACTCTTGAACAGCAACTATATCTGAAAATTGTAGGGCTGCATTCCAGCACTTTCAGAGTATGAGGGACCATAGAAGAAGGGAAGGGGATAAAGAGAGAGGACATTNTAAAGAACATAATGGACTTGAATAGGAGGGCTCTGTTTCATTCTCCCTATGGATGGCACCCACCTTTTGGCTCTCCCCTTACATACGGTTCTACAGTATATGGACATATTTTTATGAAGTATAAGTCTGACTGAACCTTGCAGTATTTTTGTATTAGACTGTTATCACTATTAAGCATCTCTTTTTGGGGGAATTCCTGCAGCCTGATATCTTCTACCACCACTGTTACCATTGTAATTTCTCACAGGTTCTAATAAATCAGTTTTGAATAAGGACATGTTTGGTTTTTTCTTTTACTGAGTAAGTTCTCTGACAACATCATAGTTGTGTGTTGTGCTTACCCTGACACAATAACCTTGTGTCACTTTTTCTTTGCCTCTTCTTCCTCCTAGATCTTTCAGAGTAAATAATGACCCAACATGTTCTTTCCTTGGAGAGGCTTTAGAATTTTATCCTTCATGGGACCCTATACAAAATGCTATACGGAATCTTTTGGAGATGTGGCTCAGGTAGATAATGCTTGCTGCTCTTCCTGAGGAGCAGTGTTTGACTCCCAGTGCCTACAACCATCTGTACCTCCAATCTGACCTTTTCTCCAAATCTCTAGGAACACTTGAGTATCCTGCACACACTGAAACAGAAAAACTCACAAACCTAACTAGAAACAAATAAAAATAAATATTTAAAAACGAAAGTGAATACATCAAAACAAACAATAATTACTTCCATACATTAATGCATTGGGATCTTTTGGGCAAAATACAAAAATCTAAAGTAGGTTTACTGGTGATGCACATGTATAATCTTTAGATTAGAGGATAAGGCTGGTTAGTTATGTGTGTTTGTGGTTGAAGGCTATGGCTCCATCTCAGTGATGAATATGTGCTTTGTATTGTTGGGGGGAATAATAAAAAGAATCCCATGTTCCCTTGCTATACCTGGGTACCCTTTGCTGGGCGAATCCCTGCTGCCTCCATGGCTAGCCCCATGCAGCAACCACTCCCAGTCTTTTCAGCTCTGCTTCACTTGCCTCAGTCGTCAGTTCCTTTTCAGCCATAAAACACCTGTGGTCGGTAGTCCCATATTCCAGTTACCCAGTACATCAAAACTCTAGAAACTTATAAGTAGTCAGGTTTATATATCAATGCATTCTCAGTTCAGAAGATGCCCACATAATAATTTCAGAGCCAATTGATATTGACACAAACTGCCCACCTAGATTAGTCAATTTATCCCAATTATTCTATCCTTTATGATATTAATAGCTACACGTGGTTATTTAAAGCCACTCAGAATCTGGATCATCTTTTTCTTGCTCTGTCTTTCTTCCTTTTCCCTGCCTGTCTCCTCCGTCTCCATCTCTCAACTCTTTGCTCCACCTCCCTTTTCCCTGTCCAATCACAGGCTTATTGTTGTGTTAATACTTAAAGCTATTGATTAGGGAGAATTTGGCTATTCTCAATGAAGATTTTATGGATTCTAGCCATGTCCTTTATGAGGTAGGACAACTTTTAGTACTTGTAGGATGCAGGATTAAATGTTTTACTCTTGAGAATTGGCAGCAGCACATACAGAAATCTCTTCCCAGTCCCTGACATCTGGAATGCCTCTGGAGACAAAAGCCCCACAGCTATGCTTTCTTCTCTCTCTCTCTCTCTCTCTGGCTGTCTGGAAGTCATTTTGGTGACAAGGCTAGCATCCAAGTCTGAGTATGTGGATTAAAGGTGTGTTCTACTAGACCTTGCAGAATAGCTGTTGTCTAGCTGTGATAGGATAGGTTTTCTTGGATGGTGTACTGGCTGGTTTTGTGTGTCAACTTGATACAGGCTGGAGTTATCACAGAGAAAGAAGCTTCAGTTGGGGAAATGTCTCCACAAGATCCAGCTGTAAGCATTTTCTCAATTAGTGATCAAGTCGGGAGGTCCCCTTGTGGGTGGTGCCATCTCTGGGCTTGTAGTCTGGGGTTCTGTAAGAGAGCAGGCTGAGCAAGTCACGGGAGGCAAGCCAGTAAAGAACACCCCTCCATGGCTTCTTCATCAACTCCTGCTTTCTGAGTTGCTTGAGTTCCAGTCCTACAACCTTTGGTGATCAACGGCAGTATGGAAATGTAAGCTGAATAAACCCTTTCCTCCCCAACTTTCTTCTTGGTCATGATGTTTATGCAGGAATAGAAAACCTGACTAAGACAGATGGGTAGAACCACTTTGGAAATCAGTCTGTCAGTTCCTCAGAAAATTGGACATAGTACTACCAGAGAATCCCAGCAATACCTCTTCTGGGCATATACCCAGAAGATGTTCTAACTGGTAATAAAGACACATGCTCCACTATGTTCATAGCAGTCTTATTTATAATAGCCAGAAGCTGGAAAGAACCCAGATGTCCCTCAATAGAGGAATGGATACAGAAACTGTGGTTCATTTACACAATGGAGTATTACTCAGCTATTAAAAACAATTAATTTATGAAATTCTTGGCCAAATGGATGTATCTGGAGGATATCATCCTTAGTGAGGTAACCCAATCACAAAAGAAGTCACTAGCTATGCACTCACTGATAAGTGTATCTTAGCCTAGAAACTTAGAATACCCAAGATACAATTTGCAAAACACAAGAAAACCAAAAAGAAGGAAGACCAACGGGTGGATACTTCATTCCTCCTTAGAAGAGGGAACAAAATTCCCATAAAAGGAGTTACAGAGACAAAGTTTGGAGCTAAGATGAAAGGATGGTCTATCCAGAGACTCCCCCATCCGGGGATCCATCCCATCATCAGCCACCAAACCCAGACATTATTGCACACGCCAGAAAGATTCTGCTGAAGGGACCCTGATATAGTGGCCTCTTGTGAGGCTATGCCAGTGCCTGACAAACACAGAAGTGGATGCACACAGTCAGCTATTGGATGGAACATAGTGCCCCCAATGGAGGAGCTAGAGAAAGTACCCAAGGAGCTTAAGGGGTCTGTAACCCTATAGNTGGAACNACAATATGAACTAACCAGTACCCCCAGAGCTTGTGTCTCTAGCTGCATATGTAGCAGAAGATGGCGTATTCAGCCATCATTGGGAAGAGAGGCCCCTTGGTCTTACAAACTTTATATGCCCCATAGAGGGGAACATCAGGGCCAAGAAGTGGGAGTGGGTGGGTAGGGGAGCAGGGTTGGGGAGGGTATATGGGACATTCGGGATAGCATTTGAAATGTAAATGAAGAAAATATCCAATAAAATAATTTTAAAAAAGACAGTTGGGTAGAAGAGTACCCTCTTAGAGGCAAACAGGATGGGGATGGACAAGGAGCTGCAGAGGGGTGACTAGGAAGGGGGACATTTGAAATGTAAATAAAGTAATCAATAGAGAAAATAAAATTTGCTCTCATCATGGGATATCTTTTTTCTCTGTCTATGATAATTTATAGCTTACTGTGTACAGCAGTATATAGCCTGGCATCTATGGTCTTTAGAATTTGCAAGACATCTGGCCAAGGCCTTCTGGTTTTTACAATCGTTTTGTTTTGTTTTGTTTTTTGTTTTTTCGAGACAGTGTTTCTCTGTATAGCCCTGACTGTCCTGGAACTCACTTTGTAGATCAGGCTGGCCTTGAACTCAGAAATCTACCTGCCTCTGCCTCCTGAGTGCTGGGATTAAAGGCATGCACCACCACGCCTGGCATTAGGTTTTACAATCTTAATTGAGTAGTAATATGTAATTTTTATATGTATGTCTAATGTGTTATTGGGGTTTTTTTTTTTCTTCCAGCTTTTAATAGTCTGTCTTTGTTTTGTTTTTTGTTTTTAATTAGTGATTTTTTTTTATTTATGTGACTTTAGGACTTTCTATTTTTGTGTGTGTATCAAAAATTTATTACATACAGTATATTGCTTCAAATATTCTCCACGAATTTACTCACTGAGTCCCCAAAACAAAGGAGTTAATGTTAACTGTATCCTAGTTTTTTTTCTTATTTTCTATTAGATATTTTCTAAATTACATTTAAAATTTTATCCCCTTTCTCCATTTCCCCTCTGAAAATCCCCCATCCTGTCCCCTTTCCCCCTGCTCACTAAACCACCCACTCCTACTCCCCTGTCCTGCGTTTCCCAAACACTGGGGTATTGAGCCTTCATTAGAGCAAGGGCCTCTCCTCTCATTGATGTCCAACAAGGCCATCCTCTTCTACATATGTGGCTGGAGCCATCCATTCCTCTTTTTTGGTTGCTGGTTTAGTCCCTGGGAGCTTTGGGGGTACTGATTGGTTCATATTGTGATTCCTCCTATGGGGCTGCAAACCCTTTCAGCTCTTTGGGTCCTTTTTCTAGCTCTTTAATTGGGGACCATGTACTCAGTCTAATGGATGGCTTTGAGCATCCACTTCTGTATTTGTCAGGCACTGTCAGAGCCTCTCAGGAGACAACTGTATCAGGCTCCTGTCAGCAAGTATTTGTTTGTATCTACAATAGTGTCTGGGTTTGGTAACTGTATATGAGATGGATCCCCAGGTAAGACAGTCTCTGGATGGCCTTTCCTTCACTTTCTGCTCCAAACTTTGTCTCTGTATCTCCTCCCATGGGTATTTTGATTCCCCTTTTAAGAAGGATTAGTATCGACACTGTGGTCTTCTTCTTGAGCTTCATGTAGTCTGTGAATTTTATCTTGGGTATTCCGCACATCTGGGCTAATATCCACTTACCAGTGATGCATACCATGTGTGTTCTATTGTGATTGGGTTAACTCACTCAGGATGATATTTTCTAGTTCTATCCATTTGCCACGGTACTTCATGAATTCATCGTTTTTAATAGTTGTACTCCCCTGTGTAAATGTACCACATTTTCTTTATCCATTCTTCTGTTGAAGACACCTGGGTTCTTTCCAGCTTCTGGCTATTAAAAATAAGGCTGCTATGAACATAGTGGAGCATGTGTTCTTAATACATGTTGGAACATCTTCTGGGTGCATGCCCAGAAGTGGTATAGCTGGGCTCTCAGGTAGTACTATGTCCAATTTTCTGAGGAACACCAAAACTGATTTCCAGAGTGGTTGTACAAGCTTGCAATCCCACCAACAATGGAGGAGTGTTCCTCTTTCTCCACATTCTTGTCAGCATCTGCTCTCACCTGAGTTTTTGATCTTAGCCATTCTGACTGGTGTGAGGTAGAATCTCAGGGTTGTTTTGATTTGCATTTCCATGATCACTAAGGATGTTGAACTCTCGTATGATCTTGTTGAAAGCTTTTTCTGGCTATTTGATCTGTGCATACTTTCTTTCTTACATAGCGATTATTCTTAGATTTCATCTTTTCCATGTGTCCAAAGTTCCCAGACATTTTGTGTCAGGAACTTTTCTTTAAACAGTATATCAGTTTCTTCTATCATACCTTTTACACGTGAGATTCTCTTGTCCATCTCTTATGCCTTGGCTTCCCAGAAGCTCATATTAAAGTTTTATGTGACCATGCTTGGCTTGGCTCCCATTCATCATTTCCTTAACTGTATACATTTTGCTGGGCTAGACTTTTCTGAAACAGCCCTTCCTAACAGAGATACAGGGGTCTTGTCTCTCTTCCAACACAGTTTTAAAGTTGTTTTGAGAAATAGTTTTGGAAATCCCAATCTGGCTGCAATCTTGCTAGACAGCTGAAGTTGTGCTTGAATTTCTGATCTTCATTCCACAAATGCTTGAGTTCTGGGGTGACAGGCATATTTAACCATATACAATGCTGGAGAAAGTGACCCTTGAGTTTGTAATTGTTTTTCAAAAACTCTTCCTACTCTGTTACATATTTAGGACCATTGTCCAGTATTAATGGATGCAAGCCATCCTCCTGTCTCAAACTTTTCAGTCACCACTGTAGCAGAAGATGGACAGAGTTCCCAACTTAGGTATTATATATTTCAGAACAGATTTCACTGTTGTAACAAGACGTTTCTACAAGGTTTTCTGAAGATTTTTTTCCAGGAGGTTTGGTGTGGATGACCCTACTATCAAAGATAAAGTATCACCAACTTGACTTACACTCAGAATTATGTGGAACACAGGCAAATAAAGCTCAGCCTAGTGGGTTGGTTCTAAACTGTTGTCCTACTAGGAAGAAGGCTGAGGTAGGAGGATTCCTGAGAGTTGGTGTTTTAAATCAATCTAAGACTTAAAAAATGACTGTGTCTCAAAGATACATCTAAGACTGAGTAATGAAGTAGCAAATAAATAAGTACAATAAAACAGTGTTGGGCAGGGATTTAATGAATGGGTTCTTGAAGTTCAAGCAATTCTCAGGTACTTTTTTTTTTCATAGATGGAACATCAACCATTTAGATGTGGGGAATTGCAGGCTGGTCTCCAGTCGAGCTGATGGTCATAATTCACCTTCATGACATGATAGGCATTCCCTCATGCTCCTGGAATTTTGGCTCCTGCCTAAGTTACCATCTCCCACAGCCCCCACAAGAGAAGCATGGTCAGTAGTCACATAAGCAATGGCCCAAACTTCAGGCTAAACTCCTCCCCAGTTACCTAGCAATAGTAAAGACATAAAAAGGGCTGTTCAGCCCCCACCTCATTCTCTTACTTCTTGCTCTTTTGTCTCCCTCTTACCCCTCACTCTCCCCTCTTTCCTCTCTTTGTCTTCTCCCCTCTCTCCTTTCTCTTTGTCCTCTCCTCTCCTCTCCTCTCCTCTTCTCTCTCTCTCTCTTTCTCTCTCTCTCTCCTTCTCTCTCCTCTCTTTACCCCTGCATTTCTAGAATACCCAAGATACAATTTGCAAAACACAAGAAAACCAAAAAGAAGGAAGACCAATGGGTGGATACTTCATTCCTCCTTAGCATAGGGAACAAAATACCCAAATTAGGAGTTACAGAGACAAAGTTTGGAGCTAAGACGAAAGGATGGACTATCCAGAGACTACCCCACCCAGAGATCCATCCCATCATCAGCCACCAAACCCAGACACTATTGCATATGCCAGAAAGATTCTGCTGAAGGGACCCTGATATAGCGGCCTCTTTAGAGGCTATGCCAGTGCCTGACAAACAAAGAAGTGGATGCACACAGTCAGCTATTGGATGGAACACAGGGCCCCCAATGGAGGAGATAGAGAAAGTACCCAAGGAGCTGAAGGGGTCTGCAACCCTATAGGTGGAACAACAATATGAACTAACCAGTACCCCGAGAGCTTGTGTCTTTAGCTGCATATGTAGCAGAAGATGGCGAATTCAGCCTTCATTGGGAAGAGAGGCCCCATGGTCTTGCAAATTTTATATGCCCCATAGAGGGCAATGCCAGGGCCAAGAAGTGGGAGTGGGTAGGTAGGGGAGCAGGGTGGGGGGAAGGTATAGGGGACATTCGGGATAGCATTTGAAATGTAAATGAAGAAAATATCTAATAAAATAATTAAAAAGAAGAAAAAATATCATCCATGTAATGAATCATGTAGATTTGTTTTCTTATGGTTCTAATATTATCTATGGTAGAGGTCACAAATTTTTGACACAAGGTAGGGCTATTAGCCATTCCCTGAGGTAAAACCTTCCACTGCTATCCTTTCAAAGGTTCTCTAAAGTTTATAGTGGGAACACTAAAAGCAAAGCTCTTTCTGTCTTTAGGGTGGAATGGTATGGTAAAGAAACAATCTTTTAAATCTATAACTATCTTATAATTACCCAAAGGTATGGGCACAGGTGTGGGCAACTATAGTTGCAAGGCTCCCAAAAGAATCATTGTCTCATTAACAGCCTTCAAGTCTTGTAACCATCTCCACTTTGCTGATTTTTTTCTTGATGACAAATATTGGGGTATTCCAGGGAGAGTTACTCTCTTCTAAATGTCCTGCCTGTAATTGCTCCTGTACAAGCAATTGGGCAGCTTGTAATTTTTTTGGTGGTGAGGGGCCACTGAACCACCCAGACAGGCAAGTCCTCCTTCCAGATGATGGAATCAGCTCAATATCCTGGGGGTGCAGTTCCCATAAAAAATACCCCAAGCCTCTTATTCCAGTGTTGACATGGGCCTCAATTGGATGAGTAGTCCCATCTTCATTTTTCCCTAAATCTTTCCATGTGGAAAACCCAGAGATTATCATCTAAGCCATGATTACTTCATTGGGGTTGCACATAATCCAAGCTGGGATAACAGATCTCTGCCCCAGATTAATTGGAAGGTCCAGGATGACATATGGTTGTATAGTTCCTGTATTTCCTTATCTTTCCACTTCAGCTCCTTAGATCTTTGTTGTGGATTTTGACTTTGGACAATACCCCTTAGATTTGTCAAGGTTGGGTTCAGAGTCCAGGTGGCAGGCCCATCACTTTGTTTATAATAGTCACATTGCCCCCTGTATCAACCAAGCCTCAGAATGCCTTTCCAACAAGCCATATTGTCATCATAGGTTTTTGTTTAACTATAGATTGCACTCAGTATTCGTCAGAGGAACCAAAGCATTGATCCCCTCTTTTAGGACTCTTATATTTGTGATTAGTAGGAAGCAATGGAAGTAACAGTAGCTGAGCTATCCTTCTTCCTGTGGGGATGATAACTATATTATGTATTGCCTTGGCCATTACCTTAATCTCGCCTTGAGAGTCATTGTCTTTAACACCAGGAAAAATTTGTAGTCCCTTCATGGTAGCACTGCATCTTCCCACTATTAGGCCAAACACATTTGGATAGAGTGGTCTGAACACTCTGCTGGGTAGGTAGCAGGCCCTTTGCTGGCTGCTGTCAAAGATGCACCAGGGTCTCCCTTTATTGGGAGTTTATGCCAAGCCTTCATAGCTGCATTTTGATTTTGAGCAAATATACCTGGGTATATTTGAACTGAGGTCCAGTCTTGCCCTTTCTGGGGTTTCTTGACTAAGTCATGAAAGGGATTGTTGTTGCTTGCTGGCATGAAGCTGACTGCCCCATAAGCCTGTTTTGGCTTGGGTTGGTTTAGAGCATGGTGCTGGCCCCTGCTCCCGTTTCCCCAATTAGAGAAAAGGGTGTTTCCTTGTGTATCTGTCTTAGACCTACAGTTCTTAGCACAATGTTTTCTATATTTGCAATGCAGGCATAGCCCAGGCTGTTTCCTGGGCTGTCTCGGAGTTGACTTGTTTCCTACCCTGTAATCTTTTGCAAAATGTCCAGGCTTGCTATACTTAAAACAGGCCTTTTGGTCTCTACTTGCCAAGAAGTCTCTTAATGACTGTCCTTGCATGGCAGCCACCATAGCTAAGCCCTGTTAGTAACAGGGCCTTATGTCAGAACAGAATATGATATACCCAGTAAGGTCTGTCTTCTTCCTGTAGGGGCTAATGGCTGCTTGGCAGCCAGGATTGGCATTTTCAAATGCAAGCTGTTTCACATAGTCTACACCTGACTCTGTATTACCAAAAATCCTCCCTGCTGTCATCAGTCAATGAATAAAATCAGAAAATCTTTCATCAGGCCCTTTGCTGGCTGCTGTCAAAGATGCACCAGGGTCTCCCTTTATTGGGAGTTTTTGCCAAGCCTTCATAGCTGCATTTTGATTTTGAGCAAATATACCTGGGTCATACTGCATCCAGTCATCTCTTGAAGCAAATGTCCTGTTTCCACTAAGACATCAAAGGACCAAGCACTGTCTGCCTGTGCATTCTTCCTAGCCATGTCTTTACAATTCTCATGATACTCTGATTCTCAGATAAGATGGTCACCACAGCTAAGAACTGCTCTTACTAGGGTATCCCAATCCCCAGTAGTCAGGCACTTCTCTGTGACAGATTCCAGAATTTCATGAGTAAAAGGAGCAGTGTCTTTGTATTGTGACACTGCATTTTTAAAATTCTTTAGTGTTATGGAAATTCAACCCTCTGTGATGTCTCCAAGCAACCCCTTGGGCGTTTGTGGCCTCTTATACAGTGATAGCCTCAGATTCTCCCTCCTCTGGGTGATCTGTGACCAAACTGAAGCCAGAGCTCGGGGGCTGTCTTTGGACTCTGAGTTGAGGAACTTGAGGACCCTGTGGATTTTCTCAGGTGACTTTGCCCTCTGGAGATGTCTTCTTGGTCTTTAATTCTTGTAGCTGATTAAGTCATGATACTCTTCCTCTAATTCTATTTGTTGTTTTAGGGCTGGGATTTGATCCTGAAATTCCTTTCTGAGGTCCAAGACAGCCATCCGTAGGGCACTATCAGGTGGTCCAGGGGGTGCAGACAGAGGAGATCTCTGAAATGGGGGCCTTTCAGTATCATAATATTTTGCACCTCTTTCTCCAGTTCATCCCTGTTTGATTCAGAGGACATATAGTCATGGGCAATTGTCACGAAAACATTTCGATGCAGATTATGAAACAATGTAGGCCTATGGCTACAGCTTCTGCACTTAGCCATTCCCAGGTATGCTTTGAAATAACCAACAAAACAGTAAGTACTGCTTTTTAAAAGGAAATGAAAACAAGGAGTTTCACACAGAGAAACTTGCTAACAGTTTGGATAGGGCTATGCTTTTCTTTTAGGACTTTGTAAAACATCAGCATGCAGTACATAGCAAACAGTTGTGACAAACTGTTTAATATAACCAGGTATGTCTAACTGTTAGAGAAACTACAGTGCCCCTTATCAATTATTTCTTGCCCCATTTTCATTACTATGATTCACCTTTCTTGATATGTGTCTCAGTGCAGCAGGTTACCATGATGATAACCATTTTTGCTCATCCTTTCTTCCAGTAATATCCCTCCCTGGGTCTCTTCTCACTGCCCTATGTTGGGCTCCAGGTGACCAGGTCCAAGGGTCAGTCAATGGGGTCTGCAAGGGAGAGAGTGTAGATGGAAGGGAAAGAGACTCAAACAATGGAGACAAGATAGGCTATCTGATCAAGTCTCAAGTGTTTATGGGAAGGCAACTATGGGTATATATGCACATAAAGGGGAGTACAGCTGGAGACACTTAACCAGAAGTCCACGATGTATAGTAGAAAACCAAGAATTTATCAAAGTGTGTTCAGCTGTGGTGGATTCTTGCAAAAACATCATGCTAGGAAAATGTCTCTTATCAGGGTACAAAAGCAAGTAGCCCAAGACGGCTGCAGAGTTGATAGCCACTTTTGTCTAGGAGTTGGCTCCCAACACTTGTATGTTTATGGGAATTTCTTTCTTTAGGTTAGAGAAGATTTCTTCTACAATTTTGTTGAAGATATTTGCTGGCTGTTTAAGTTGGGAATCTCTTCTGTACCTATTACCCTTAGGTTTCATCTTCTCATTGTATTCTGAATTTCCTCAATGTTTTGGGTTAGGAGCATTTTGCATTGTGTGTTTTCTTTGAGTTGTGTGTCAATGTTTTCTATACTGTCTTCTGCATATGAGATTCTCTCTTCTATGCCTTGTATTCTATTGGTGACTATTCCACTGGTGTATTCTATCTATGAATCCAGATCTCTCTCCTAGGTTTCCTATCTCCAGGATTGTCACCCTTTGTGCTTTATTTATTTTTTTCTACTTCCAATATCAAGTTCTGTATGGTTCTATTCAATTTCTTCACCTGTTTGGTTGTGTTTTCCTATAATTCTTTAAGTGATTTTTGTGTTTCTTTAAGGGTTTCTACCTGTTTCCTTGTGCGCTCCTGTGATTTTTTTTTTATACACATGGTTGTTTATTTCTTCAAAGTGGAATTAGAATAAAATATTAGTTTTTTTTATTCCATTGTATTGCTTGCTATTGACATAAAATCATGCTCATTATTTTTAATTTGGAGATTATCTAGTATGAAACTAAATCACAAAATTAAACAAAAGAATAGAATTTTTTTAGCTTTATATTTTTATGTAAAATCATAAGCTTCATATTAGGAGCCACATATAGCAAAACAATTGAGATCTTTTTTTTTTTTTCAGAATACTTACATTGTCTATAAACTTTCTTTTTTTTCACTTTTTTAATTATTATTTTCTTTATTTACATTTCAAATGCTATCCCAAAAGTTTCCTATACCCCTCCCCCC
>NW_018393695.1:13631-24420 GCF_900095145.1 Mus pahari | reverse complement strand
AAAGATCTGTATGACAAAAACTTCAAGTCTCTGAAGAAAGAAATTGAAGAAGATCTCAGAAGATGGAAAGATCTCCCATGCTCATGGATTGGCAGGATCAACGTTGTGAAAATGGCTATCTTGCCGAAAACAATGTACAGATTCAATGCAGTTCCTATCAAAATTTGGGTAGTATTTCTTCTGTTTCCATTTTGTGGAATAGTTTGAAAAGTATTGGTATTAGGTCTTCTTTGAAGGTCTGATAGAATTCTACACTAAATCCATCTGGTCCTCATGTCTTCTTGGTTGGGAGACTTTTAATGACTGCTTCTATTTCCTTAGGGGTTATGGAACTGTTTAGATGGTTTATCTGATCTCGGTTTAAATGTGGTATGTAGTATCTGCCTAGAAAATCATCCTGTTCATCTAGATTTTCCAGTTTTGTTGAAATAAGACTTTTGTAGTAGGATCTGATGATTTTTTGAATTACCTCAGTTTCTGTTGTTATGTCAATCTCTTCACTTCTGACTTTGCTAGTTTGGATCCTCTCTTTGCCCTGTAGATATTTTGACTAAGGGTTCACACATCTTGTTGATTTTCTCAAAGAACCCGCTCCTTGTATTTTTTGTTGTTGTTGTTTCGTTTTTATATTCTTTCTATCATTCTCTCTGTTTCTACTTGGTTGATATCAATGCTGAGTTTATTTCCTGTGGTCTACTCTTCGGTGTATTGGCTTCTTTGTGATCTGGAGCTTTCAGGTATGCTGTGAAGCTGCTAGTGTATGAACTCTCCAATTTGTTTAAAGAGGCAGTTAGGGGTATAAGTTTTCCTGTTAGCACTACTTTCATTGTGTCCCATAAGTTTGAATATGCTGTGTGTTCCCTTCATTAAATTCTAAAATGTCTTTAATTTCTTTCTTCATTCCTTACCTGACCAAGCTATCATTGAGTAGATAGTAGTTCAGCTTCCACATTTATGAGGGCTTCCTGTTGTTTTTTGTTTTGTTTTGTTTTGGTATTTTACACCAGCCTTAGTCCATGGGGTTCCAATCGAGTATATGGGACAAATTCAATGTCCTTGTATTGGTTGAGGTTTGTTTGATTATATGGTTGTTTTTTGAGGAGGTACCATCGGGTGCTTAGAAGAAGGTATATTCTTTGGTTTTAGGATGAAATGTTCTATAGATATCTGTCAAATACATTTGGTTCATAGCTTCTTTTAGTCGCACTGTGTCTCTATTCAGTTTCTGTTTACATGTTCTGTCCATTGTTAAGAGTGGGGTGTTGAAATCTCCTATTATTGTGTGAGTTTCAATTTGTCCTTTGATCATCCATAACCTTTCTTTTACAAACATTGGTGCCATTTCTATGGGGGCATAAATGTTCAGAATTAAGAGTTAATCTTGGTGGGTTTTTCCTTTGATGAGTATATAGTGTCTTTCCCCATATTTTTTGATAACTTTAGGTTAAAAGTCCTTTTTATTAGATATTTAAATAGCTCCTCCATCTTGTTTCTTGGGACCATTTAATTGGAATTTTTTTCAGCTTTTTCCTTTGAGGTAGTGTCTGTCCTTGTCACTGAGCTGTGTTTCCTATTTGGAGCAAAAAGCTGGGTCCTGTTTCCATATCCGGTCTGTTAGCATATGTCTTTTTATTGGGGAATTGAGTCCATTGATGTTGAGAGTTATTAGGGGCCAATGATTGCTGCTTTCTTTTATTTTTGTTGTTAGAGGTAGAATTATGTTTGTCTTATTCTCTTCTTTTGGGTTTGTTGTGAAAAGATTAATTTCTTGCTTTTCCTTTGGTGTAGTTTCCCTCTGGGTGTTTCCTTATATATCCTATGTAGGACTGGATTAGTAGAAAGGTATTGTTTAAATTTGGATTTTTCTTGGTATACCTTGGTTCCTCCATCTACTGTAATTGAGAGTTTTGCCTGGTATATTAGCCTGGGATGGCCTTTTTGTTCTAAGAGGGTCTGTATAAAATCTGTTCAAGATCTTCTGGCTTTTAGAGTCTCTGTTGAAAATTCCGGTATAATTGTGATAGGTCTGACTTTATAGGTTACTTGAACTTATCCCTTACTGCTTTCCATTTCTAGACAGATACCAGATACGAAAGTTAAATCAGGATCAGATTAATGACCTAAACAGTCCTCTATCGCCTTTTTGTATTTTCCTTGACTTTATTTATTTATTTATTTATTTATTTATTTATTTATTTATTTATTATTGGCTTTTCTTTGACGTTTGTGTCGAAGGCCAAGCATGGTGGTGCATGCCTTTAATCCCAGCACTCGGGAGGCAGAGGCAGGTGGATTTCTGAGTTCGAGGCCAGCCTGATCTACAGAGTGAGTTCCAGGACAGCCAGGGCTACCAAGAGAAACTCTATCTCAAAAAAACAAAAACAAAAGAAGAGAGAAAAAAAGATGTCTTCTGTGGTATCTTACGCACCTGAGATTCTCTCTTCCATCTCTTGTATTCAGTTGGTGATGGTGGTATCTTACGCACCTGAGATTCTCTCTTCCATCTCTTGTATTCTGTTGGTGATGGTTACATCTGTGACTCCTATACTTGTTCCTAGGTTTTATATCTTCAGGGTTGTCTCACTTTATGTTATCTTTAATGTTTCTATTTCCATTTTTAGATCCTGGATGGTTTTGTTCAATTCCTTTTCCTGTTTGATTGTGTGTTCCTATATTTTTGAAGGGATTTATATGTTCTGTCTTTAAGGGCTTCTACTTGTTTACCTGTGTTCTTCTGTATTTCTTTAAGGGAGTTATTTATGTCCTTCTTGATGTCCTCTATCATCATGATGAGAAGTGATTTTAGATCTGATTNTTGCTTTTCTGGTGTGTTGGGGTATCCAGGGTCTGCTACAGTGGGAGACCTGGGTGCTAATGTTGTCAAGTAGTATTGGTTTCTGCTGCTTATGTTCTTGTGCTTGCCTCTTGCCATCTGGTTATCTCTGGTGTTAACTGGACTTGCTGCCTCTGACTAGAGCCTGCCCCTCCTATAAGCCTGTGATCTTGTGATTCTGGATGTGTCAGAACTCATATAGGATTGAGCTGCTATTGGGGTGTTGGCTGAGTGGGTTGGGATCCAGAGCAGAGGCTCTGATCCAGGTACAGATGCGAATCAGAAGGAGCCTGTGTCTCTGGCTAGAAGGGGTATCTGGGAACCTGGGTCCCAGGTGACCCAGTTAAAGTGGGTATTGGGCCAAGGATGGGGTCTCACCTGTGATCATGAATGTGTCAGAATACCTGGGGAGTCAAACTACAACTGAGGTGTGGACTGAGTTTGTTGGGATCCAGAGTAGAGGCTCTGCTCCCAGCACAGGTCCAAACCAGAAGGAGCTTTGGCATCTGGCCTGGGGGTTGCGGTGGGATATATGTGTCCCAACATCCAGGGTTCCTGGTTCCAAAAGTTACTGGGGCTGGGTTTGTGGTCTCACCTGTGATCTTGAATATGTCAGAATATCTGGGGAGTCGAGCTGCAACCAGGGTGAGGTGTGAATGGGTTGGGAACCTGAGCAGAGGCTCTCCTCCCAGCACAGCTTCAAACCAGATGCAGCATGGGTCTCTTGCACTGGATTATTGGGTTTCTTATTTATAGCCAGCCAGTGTTGGCTTAGCTAGACTGCAGCATGTAAATTGTCCCAAGTACTGTGTGTGAGTGTGTGTGTGTGTGTGTGTGTGTGTGTGTGTGTGTGTGTGTGTAGATAGATAATAGATGGATAGATAGATAGATGGATAGATAGATAGAGGGAGAACAGAGTCAGAGATAGAGAGAATGATAAACTATTATATAAGTTCTTTTACTCTAGAGAAGCTTGACTAGTTAAGATGATATGGAAAACTAGTAAAGTGGAAACTTCCTAAAGTATATGAAGGCTATCCTAGTGGTCTCTATATAATGGTGGAGATAGATCATCCACTGGCCATTCATTCTCACCATGAGTATCCAGTACTTAGACTAGATTATATCCAATTGACTTACTTGTCAAAGGGTTCCCATGGAAATCCCCCAACTATCCAGGTTGATGTCAAGATAATAGGTTGCTCTCTGTAAACTGATAGCAAGGCACCATTTCTAAAGACAATATCTATACAACTAATTAATGTATAGAGGTGAATCTTGTGCTTACATTGTACCTACAAGCCTATGTTCTTGCATTTTTGATATGGGAAAATATTCAATAGTACCAAAATAGAAATGTAAGTACCCACCAAGCCACAGAACCTATGATCTATAATAGTATCCTGCCTGCAAAATATGCTAAGGCAATGGTGACACAAACCTTGTGAAAGGAACCAGCGGGTGTTTGATTTGTCTTAGGGTCCACTGGTGCTGTTTGCATTTTAATACTAATTCCACTCTACTGGGTGGGGTTTCAGACAAGGAGTGAGTCACAAACTCAAGTGACTTCTTGTGATCAAATTCCCTATTGAATAAAGGAGCCAATCACTGGTTGAGTAGGTGGGACTTCCAGGTTGAACAGAGGAAGAGGAGGAGAGAGTTAGGGGCTTTTACAATGGGGATAGCTTAAGGGCAAGATATAGCTGCTAGGGATTTCCAGTATCATGGAGGATCTACCAGGATTCACCACTGGAGGAATCAGATTTAGTAAGATTACAAGATTAGGTTTCAGTTGTTGCACCTAGTGATTGAGTTATCATTGTTCCAGAGATAAGTTTGTGTGGTGTTTTTCTTCTTGTAGCAACTCAACTGGGTTCCAGAGAGAAAGGTCCACTGGCAAAGCATGGGTTTACCTGATGTGCACCACAAAAGCCGTCGGGCTTTGAAGCATGGGGCTGATGTGGTAACAACACACCAGTGGGAATCTAGCAAGCTGGGTAGATAGATTTTGGAATTCAGAGTCAGAGTCTCCACGAGATAAAAACAGGTTGGCCATTGCCCACCAGTGCATGGCCGGCCTTTCTTACAGGGCAGAGATTTGTGGCAGTAGCTTGGGAAGCCTGCAGTTCATTCAGAGTTCTGTTTTTACCAGGTTGCTGGGTGTTCTGGCAGCTGAACGTGGGGTGGACAGTCATTGCATGGGACTGGCTTGGCAGTGAAGGGAACTCAAGAGGTAGAGACTGCATGGGGATAGAGAGTTTCTAGCAGTAGTTCGGGAAATTGGTGATTCATTTTTAATATTTCCCACATCAGAACCCCATAACAGACAATGCTTGAAAGACATGATGCAGGCACTAGCTAGTCCAGAGCCCTATGGTAAAATCAAATCCCACTGTTCTAATGTTATAAAGCAACAATAAAATAATTCCTAAAATACTCTGCTATACTAATATATCACTGCCTAATTCCGCCATCAACAGAGAGGTACTGTCCCACAGCAGCCATCCAAGGTCATTCAGACAGACACAAAGACAGACAGAGAGACCTCAGAATACACAACTCTAAGTGGGAAATCTAAATCAAATTCCTCATCTCAGCACTCAAGGAAACTATTGGAAGAGGAGGTGGAAAGAGAATTAGTAACACAGAAAATGAAAGATACCAGGAGAACAAAGCTTGATAACTCAACTGAGAAAAGATAATATGAAGTCACAAAGACAGAAGCAGCAAGCACAGGTTCTCTATTAGTATTCCTCAGGTCCTCTATGTTTTTATTATAGCTTTCAGTTCAGAATTTTTATGGAATTCTTGAACATTTGAATGGGTATGTCTCTGATTCTTGTGCCTTCTCTAGGGGCTCTTTTACTTATCTGGCTTTTGCTTGTCTAAAACCAAGGTGGTCTCTGTTTTATATTATTGTATTTTATTTTGTTATGTTTGGTTGTTATATTTTAGAAACATATTCCTTTCTAATGAGAGGCAGAAAGGGAGTGAGTGAGTCTGGATGAGAGGGGGAATGGAAAGAAACTGGGAAGAGTAGAGGAAGTAGAACTTGTCATCAAGATATGTCATATGAGAAAAAAATCTATTTTAATAAAAGGAGAAATAAATAAAATACATTTAAAATGATGAAATACAAATAGCTGTGAAAGACAGAAGAAAATGTTTAACAAGCTTACTCATCAAGAAAATGAAAATCAAAAGTACTTTGAGATTACTAGTCAGAATGCTCAAGGTTAATACCAATGAGAGTTCATGCTAGTGAGCTTGTTGGGCAATGGGAACACTCATTCATTTCTGTTTGGAGTGTAAACATTTATAGCCACCATGGAAATCCACATTGCATTTATTCAGGAAGCTGGGAATCAATCTACCTCAAGGTGCAGCAATACTACCCTTGGGCATTCATTCAAAGGATGCTTCATCTGATTACAGAGATTCTTCTCCAACCATAATTATTACTACTCTATTCATTGTGGTCAAAATTGGGAAATAGCATAGATAACTGTCAGAGAAAGAATAGATAAAGAAAATGAGGTACTTTTATGAAATGGAATATTGCTCAGATGTTAAAAAAAATTAAGAAAATAAAATCATGAAATTGGTAGAAAATGGATGGAACTAAAAAAAAATCCAATATTAGTTAGAGTTCCCTAGAGTAACAGAACTTAAAGAATGAATTTCTATATACAAAGAAGACTTGTTAGAATTGTTACAGACTTTTGATTAATTAATCCAATAATGCCTTGAGAGGTAATGTGTCCTTGTGGTGAATTTATAAATGTATATTCTAGGTCTTGGCAAGTGAAATCAAATTGCTTTTGGTGATAGACAGGTGATGAGAAAAAGGCATTTTCTATATAAATAGATACAAACCATGTACCGGAGGTGTGTTAATCTGCTCAAATATGCACACCATATTTAGTAGAGTGAATGCACTCAGAGTCACACCTGATATACTTTTCTATAATAAATTGTTGTTTCTCATAATCTATCTGTCTTCTGCACTGGCCATACAGAGAAGGTAAGGAGAAATGTTGTGGAAATCATATCCCCTACATTTCTAAAGTCCTTTATAGCAGGAATAATTTCTACAGTTCCTCCAGGGATGGGATACTGTTTTTGATTCATTATTTTCTTTGGTAGAGGGAGATCTAAAGGTTTCCATGTTGCTGGGGACAGCATACAATGACAGAGACTGCCTGCAGTAGGCCAGAATGGAGACATATCCATAGCCCATAGCAGCTGTTTGTAAAAAACAGTGGTTCCCATTTTTCCTAACCTTAGCCTGGACAATGGCTGTATAGATTTCATATGTGAGTGACTACTTTTCAGTTGGCCTTGGTGTGCATCATTCTTCTATTGTATCTGACTTTCCTAATTCTTTCTCCTCTGCTCTGGTGAATTCTGTTAAACTAGATGTTCCTTGATATAATGATTCTTAAACAATTAAAAATTGAGGCATGGGGCACAGCACAGTCCTAGTGGCCCACATGCATGTTATGTGTTCTCATCTTGGAAACAATGTTATAACTGTACAATGGTCATTCCAGAATAATGCTTGACTTGCAAAGAATGTTGGAATGATTAATTAGAAAATGAAATACAGCTAACATTGGTACCTGAAGAAAGGAAAACAAAAAACTATTGAAGTTATGAAATAAGATTTGCCTAACATTTAAGCGTGGTTCCTGGATAAGGAAGTATAGAATATGTAAAATCTTATAGTAGTAAACCTAAGTCAAAACACTGGGACTCTTAGGAGAGTCATTGTGTGCAGTGTGCAGAACTGAAAGCAAGCGGAACTACTGAGTTAAGGGTTAGCTTGATTTTTTTGGGACACTGCCTGGCAGCTTTGCCCATGTCATTTATCATTAGAGATTCACAGGAAAATGCAAGTACCTGACCTCAGGGCTCTGAGATCTGAAGTCAATAGGTAATATTTAAATAATGATAAGTTTGCAATTATTGTTTCTTTGGCTATAGGCCTAGGAATAGGGAATGCTTGAAACTTTGGGGAACAATTGTTCTTGATTCTTTGTGGGCTATGGTTGTTCTTTTAAATTTGAGTTGGCAATTACTATACAATGCCTTCTTTTCTATGTGCTTTTGGAGTATCAATGAAAGACTGGGCCAAGAGAAAGGTGTGAGAGAGAGAGAGAGAGAGAGAGAGAGAGAGAGAGAGAGAGAGAGAGAGAATTGAGCATGTGATGAGTGAGCAAGAAAGTGAGTGAGGATTATGTGAGATGAATGTGAAGAGCATGAGAAGAGCATGTAAAGAGTGAGTGAAGGGATAATGTGAAGAGTGAGTGAGGAAAGAATGTGATGAGTATATGGAGAGTATGTATGAGTGAAAGCAGAGTGCATGTGGTGCTTGTGAGATTGTGGGTGAGATGTGTATGAGACGTGTGCGAACAGTATGTGTGTGAGTAACCGGAGAGGACACAGAGGTGTTTAGGAGTGTGGGATTTTGAGAAAAGAAAAGCATGCAGGAGAAAATCAGAGTGTGCAGGAGAATGCAGAGTACGTGCATCCTCAACCTGTGAGCATGCAATCAAGAGAGAAAGAGAGCAGAGAGTGAGAGAGAAGAGAGAGAAACTTTAAGCCTTGAAAAATGGCCTGTCAGTTTGTATGCAAAAAGTAGTCTGTGTATATTCAGTATATGACTCCCAGATATTCCTGCTTCCAGCTGAAAACTCTGATCCTGTGTCGTGGTTGGACCCCAACACAATTTAGCCTTTTTAACCATTATACCCTTCACTCAACAATCAGAAAACCAATGTGAGAACTCTGCCAACTTGAAAGTATATTTATCTAAATTATACATTCTTTGACTAGGAAATTAACCACAGGATGAGTTCAGGGACACAGTGGATGTACTATGAGTTAGTCAGTCAAAAAACCCCATTAATCATTTGAACTCCAAAAACACATATTTCAACTGGAATTGCACACTATTTCTTGGTTTCTTCAGAAATTAAAGACAATTCAGAACCAGTAGCCAGTAGAACCAGGGAATTCTGGAATCATTTCTACGATTTTGAATTTCCACACTACTAGAAATTTTTTTGATTTCTTCTTAGTCCATTTGTAATTTGTACATAAGAGAGACATCGATTTTTCAATTAATTTGATAACCAGATACATTGTTGGAAGTGTTTATCAGTTGTTGGAATTTCTAGTGAATGTTTTAGGATCACTTGTGTATACTATCATATAGTCTACAAATAATGATGTATATCCTGGTGAATTATTCCTTTGAAGAGTATAGGTGTCCTTCCATACATTTTCTGATTAGTTTTGCTTTGAAGTGTATTTTGCTAGATATTAAAATTGCTACAGAATCTTGCTTCTTAAGCTTAATTCCTTGGAATGTTTTTTTTTCAATTCTTTAGTTGAAGAGGTAATGTCTATTCTTGATACTGAGGTGTGTTTCTTTTATGAACAAAAAGGATAGATCTATTTTCCAATCCATTTTGTTAGTTCATGGTTTTGTTGGGGAATTGAGACCATTGACATTGAGAAATATCAATAAACAAGGATTATGGATTCATGTTATTTTGTTGTACTTGTTTGTTTCTTTTTTTTTTTTTTTTTTTTTTTTGGTGATGACAGTGTTGGTATGTGCATACCCTTGTCCATGCATCACTTCTTTTGATTTGGGGTGCCTAAGATTAACTACTACCATAAAAATACAGTAATAAATAATCTTCTCAGGTAGAAGTTTTCAACAAAGGATCCTCTGTAGAGCTGGATTTGTAGATAAATAAAAATTTAAAGAATAATTATTGTATCGAATATCTTATTTTCTTAATCTATAGTGATTGAAAGTTTTGCTGAGTGTAGTAGTCTAGGATGAAATCCTCAATCCCTTTCATTTGTGTCTTCATCTTGTCAAGTAAAGAGTACTGTGTGGGGCATTCCCAATATTATTTGTCAGCTATCTTCTTTACTTTGAGTACTCCTTTCATATTATCTGATTGCATGTTCATCTCAAAAGTGTAATCCATGCAACTTACTTGAATGTCAGTTCACTACTGAAGGCAACAAGATTAGAGCAATCTAGGTATCTTACTATCACCTACTTACAATGTTTTATTACACACCCACTAAAAGTATATTCCTCCAAACTCCGTCTGTGTCCTGGAGTTAATGCTGTGGCTCAGCGTTCTGGACCCAAAACCCTCCCAGAGATAGCTGGTCTCCCAGGAGTGTTGTCATTCCAAAGTTCACAGGTGAGACAAAAACATTTGCTCTAATAACGGGACCAGCCAGGAGACCACAGGACACAGGAACCACGGAGCAACTGGGAACAGGAGGGACAGTCTCCAGTTAGACACAGGAAGAACAACTTATACCACAGATAACTAGATGGTGAGTGGTAAGCACAAGAATGTAAGCAACAGAAACCAAGGCTACTTGGCATCTTCAGAAGCCAGTTCTCCAACCACTACAAGTCCTGGATAGACCATCACACTGGAAAAACAAGGTTCTGACTTAAAAATCGCATCTCATGATGATGATAGAGGACTTTAAGAAGGACATGAAAAACTCCCTTAAAGAAATAAAGGACAACACAGGTAAACAGAAGCCCTTAAGGGGGAAACACAAAAAAAACCCTTAAAGAGTTACAGGAAAACACAACCAAACAGGTAAAGGAATTGAACAAAACCATCCAGGATCTAAAAATGTAACAAGAAACAATAAAGAAATCACAAAGAGAGGCAAACCTGGAGTTAGAAAACATAGGAAAGAGATCAGCAGTCATAGATGCAAGCATCACCAACAGAATATAAAAGATAGAAGAGAGAATCTCAGGTGCAGAAGATATCATAGAAAACATTGACACAACAGTCAAAAAATTCAAAATGCAAATACCTCTTAACCAAAACTTCCCGAAAGTCCAGGATACAATTATAAGACCAAACCTAAGGATAATAAGTATATTAGAGAGTG
>NW_018393695.1:10905-12681 GCF_900095145.1 Mus pahari | reverse complement strand
TAATATCTGCTTATCAGTGAGTGCATATCTAGTGACTTCTTTTGTGATTGGGTTGCCTCACTAAGGATGATATCCTCTAGATACATCCATTTGCCTAAGAATTTCATAAATTCATTGCTTTTAAGAGCTGAGTAGTACTCCATTGTATAAATGTACCACATTTTCTGTATCCATTCCTCTGTTGAGGGACATCTGGGTTCTTTCCATCTTCTGTCTCTTATAAATAAGGCTGCTATGAACATAGTGGAGCATGTGTCCTTATTACAAGTAGGAATATGTTCTGGGTATATGCCCAGGAGAGGAATTGCTGGATCTTCCAGTAGAAATATGTCCAATTTTCTGAGGAGCTGCTAGACTGATTTCTGGAGTGGCTCTAGCAGCTTGCAATCCCACCAAGAGTGGAGGACTGTCCCTCTTTCTCCATATCCTCGCCAGCATCTGCTGTCACCTGAATTTTTGATCTTAGCGATTCTGACTGGAGTGAGGTGGATTCTCAGGGTTGCTTTGATTTGCATTTCCCTGATGATTAAGGATGTTGAACATTTTTTCAGGTGCTTCTCATCCATTTGGTATTCCTCAGTTGAGAATTCTTTGTTTGGCTCTGTACCCCATTTTTTAATGGGGTTATTTGAATTTCTGGAGTCCAGCTTCTTGAGCTCTTTGTATATATTGGATATTAGTCCCCTATCATATTTAGGATTGGTATAAATCCTTTCCCACTCTTTTGGTGGTGGAATTTTTGTATTTATTTACAGTATCTTTTGCCTTACAGAATATTTGCAATTTTTTGCTGTCCCATTTGTCGATTCTTGATCTTTCAGTACAAGCCATTGGTGTTATGTTCAGGAATTTTTCCCCTGTGCCCATATCTTTGAGGGTTTTCCACACTTTCTCCTTTATAAGTTTCAGTGTCCCTGTTTTTACATGGAGTACTTTGATCGACTTACACTTGAGCTTTGTACTAGGAGATAAGAACGAATCAATTCACATTCTTCTACATGATAAACTCAAGTTGTGCCAGCACCATTTTTTTGAAAATTCTGTCTTTTTTTCCACTGGATGGTTTTAGCTCCTTTGTCAAAGATCAAGTGACCATACGTGTGTGGGTTCATTTCTGGGTTTTCAATTCTATTCCATTGATCTAACTGTCTAATGCTGTGCCAGTACCATGCAGTTTTATCACAATTGTACCTAATGACCCAGATATACGACTCCTGGGCATATACCCAGAACATGTTCCAACAAGTTATAAGGACACGGACTCCACTGTAATCATCACAGCCTATTTTATAATAGCCAGGAACTGGAAAGAACCCAGATGTCTCTCAACTGAAGAATAGATAAAGAAAATGTGTTCATTTACACAATATAGTACTACTGTGCTCTTAAAAACAATGATTTCATGAAATTCACAGGTAAAGGATAGTTCTAGAAAACATCATCCTGAGTGTAGTAACTCAGTCACAAAAAAACCCACACATGGTATGTACTCACTGATAAGTGGATATGAGGCAAAGAGAGTGGAATACCCACAATACAACTCATGGACCACGTGAAGCTCAAGGGGAAGGAAGACCAGAGTGGAAGACATACCCATCGCTGATCTTATAATAATAATAGTAGTAAAAGGTAAGTTGGGCACTAGCACATTTAACAATATTGTTTGTTGCAGTCTTTCTTTTTTCACCATGCCTGACCTTAAGCTGAACTACAGAGCAATTGTGATAAAAACTGCATGGTACTGGTACAGCAACAGACAAGTAGATCAATGGAATA
>NW_018393695.1:7922-9295 GCF_900095145.1 Mus pahari | reverse complement strand
TGAAGGGGGCTGCAACCCTGTAGGTGGAACAACAATATGAACTAACCATTACCCCCTGAGCTAGTGTCTCTAGCTGCATATGCAGCAGAAGATGGGCTAATCGGCCATCACTGGGAAGAGAGGCCCCTTGGTCTTGCAAACTTTATATGACCCATCACAAGGGAAGGCCTGGACAAAGTAGTGGGAGTGGGTGGGTAGGCGAGCAGCAGCGGGGGGGGGGGGTATAGGGAACTTTCGGGATACCATTTGAAATATAAAGAAAATAATAATAATAAAAAATTGAGAATAAAATGCTAATGTTCAGTTCAATGAATTAAATACTATATGCTTAATTGGGACTTGCAGTAGCAAGGCCAAGTTTGTAGTACTGAATTAACTAAGACATAGTGACAGTAGTTATTGTAACGGATAATATAGACAAAACAATGTCCATTATACCCTGACCTGTAATAGTCATCAGAAGCCAAGTGAATTTTATTGTGAAATGACTCATATGTATCTTTAGTACTGGCTAATCAACCATGTGGTTTTCTAAAAGAAATTACTTGCTCTGGCTACCAGGATACAGGTAGTAGTACAACTGATTTATGTAATGGCAGTGATGAAAAAGGGGCTGGAATGTAAATTTACATTTCTGCCTTAGGTAGATTTGGCAGAATTTGTTCCAGAGGGTAGGACATCACTCCCTCTCCCATGCCACTGGACAGCAGATACGTGGCAGGGGCACCTCTCCCACATACCTGCACACTGGATTGGCCTACTGACAAACCCTGCAACCAGGGTGATATGTACTGTGCTGCCATGGTGAGATATTTGTCCTAGGCTCCTGAGTCCTGCAGTAGGTAAGTAGTGGGACAAGCTCTTCTCTTTTCATCACCGCATGGCTAGTTCTGCTTGCCACAGGTGGAGAAATGAGGGGGGGCATTTCTCACTCACCCAAGCAACCACATGGCAATGAGTGGCAGGGCCAGCTCTTCCACACTCATATCCTCTGGGGAAGCTCACCTGCAACTCCTGCAAATATGAACAGTTCTACTGTGCTTAGTAGATGAAGAGCAGGGCTCACTCTCCCAAGTAATGTGAAGGGTGGGGGCAAGTGTTCTATGATTCCCAGGTGAGAGGTGGGGTGAACTTTCACAGCTCTCTAAAATTAACATGTTTCCAGGAAGAAACCCAGATCAAGAACTTTTACCTGGCCTTTGGTGGTACCAGACCCTCCACTGATTCAGGACACTCATTTGTTTTTGAGGTGTTTCTCAGCCATTTGATATTCCTTAGTTGAGAATTCTTTGTTTAGCTCTGTACCCCATTTTTAATGGGGTTATTTGAATTTCTGGAGTCCAGCTTCTTGAGCTCTTTGTATATATTGGATA
>NW_018393695.1:0-7567 GCF_900095145.1 Mus pahari | reverse complement strand
TAGATTTGAGCTTTGTACAAGGTTATCTGAATTTGTTAACATTTAAAAACATATTTTGAGTAAATAGACTTACATCACATTCTTCTTTCCCTTTTTTACCCCAACTCCTCCCAGAGAGCCCCCTGAAAACCTGCAATACATTTCATTTTTATCATATTCTTTAAAATTTATAAAATATAGTAACAATAAAAATGAATATTATAAAAGTTGTTTGATATAAAACAAGCAATTGAACAGTCTTATGGAGATTTTTGTCTACAGTAATATTGAAAATACATACTTTTTTCTCAATGTAAATTTAAATAACTGCAAATATATTAACTGTATATTTTTAAATAATATATCACTATTAGTTTTTTAATGAACATAGATAGATAAAGTCTTTTTGTTTGTTTTGTTTTGTTTTGTTTTTTGTTTTGTTTTGTTTTTTGTTTTGTTTTGTTTTTAGTAGAGCTTAAAATCTCCTCTTATTGTTGTACAAACCCAAAATAAGAAGAGTTTTTGGACATTGGAGTTCATTGTGATAAGGCTGTACTTGAATGTCCCTCACATCACCAAAGGATTTTATCTCTATAGTAGATAAGCTAAGAGTTGATAGTTCTGCTACTCCAAGGAATGAATTGTAGGCACAATTTTTGGATACAGATTTCCTGCTATGGTCAAAGCTATTTGACTTGAGTGATTGTTGTCATTCTCAGCCTGCAGGAAACAGGTTACATTTATTTAAGGAATGGTGTGTGTGTATTAAGATGGTCTATTCATGAAGTCATTCATCAACTGTTTCAATGAGCAATGGTTCTGCTAGGAGGGTGGCACGGACCTTAGGTGAGGGTAAGATTTTGGTTCATTGGCTGTGATGATTTTGAAAAGCATTCATCTCACAATTAGAGTAACTTATAAAGTCCTCGTCTTCAAAATTGATACAATGATTTTAAATATCAAGCAAATCCTTCAGTCTCAATCTTTTCTGTTCTCTTACAAGCCACCTCTTGAATCAATTGTCAACATTTCTTTTGGCTGTATAAATAATTTTGAAATATGTAAGCTGTTCTGAAAACCATAGTATAGTGTAAAAACATCAAATAAACAATCCTACTAATAGAGAAGCTGAGATAGGAGAAGCATGATTTCAAGACCGTTATGTGGCACACAACAAGACCCTGTCATGTACAAACAAGCAGAAAGTGTATGTGGATTGTACAATATTGGAACTATTTCTCCTATTGCCAAATTAGACCATGGGATGACAGTCAACAAATTTCTAATTCCTCATATTTCTGAATTTCAACTGATTAGGATATGGTAGTAATATTAATTTTCATATTAAGAGATATTAAGGAAAGGTGATTGTTACTTCCTGTTAATTTTTTTTTCTTAGAGGTGGAATTATGTTTGTGTGGGTTTATTGAAAGATTACTTTCTTGCTTCTTCTAGAGTGTAGTTTCACTCCTTGTGTTGGTATTTTTCCATCTATTATCCTTTGTAGGGTTAGATTTGTAGAAAGATGTTGTGTAAGTTTGGTTTTGTCACGGAATCTTTTTTTCTCTGTCTATGGTGAGTGAGAGTTTTGCTGGGTATAGTAACCTGGACTGGCATTTGTGTTCTCTTAGGGTCTGTATGACATCATCCCAGGTTCTTCTAGCTTTCATAGTCTCTGGTGAGAAGTCTGGTATAATTCTGATAGGTCTGCCTTTATATGTTACTTGATCTGTTTCCCTAACTGCTTTTAAAATTATTTCTTTGTTTAGTGCATTTGGTGTTTTCATTGTGTGATGGGAGGAATTTCTTCCCTGGTCCAGTCTATTTGGAGTTCTGTAGGCTTCTTGTATGTTCATGTGATCACTTTCTTTAGGTTAGGGAAGTTTTCTTCTATAATTTTGTTGAAGATATATACTGGCCCTTTAAGTTGGGAATCTTCACTCTCTTCTATATCAATTATCCTTAGATTTGGTCTTCTCATTGTGTCCTGGATTTCCTGGATGTTTTAGGTTAGTATTATTTTTGCATTTTCTTTGACTGTTGGGTCAATGTTTTCTATGGTATCTTCTACACCTGAGATTCTCTCTTCTGTCTCTTGTATTCTATTGGTGATGCTTGTATCTATGACTCCTGATAACTTTNCTAGGTTTTCTAACTCCAGGGCTGTCTCCCTTTGTGGTTTCTTTATTGTTTCTAGTTCCATTTTTAGATCCTGGATGGTTTTGTTACTTTCTTTCTCCTGTTTGATTGTGTTTTCCTATAACTCTTTAAGGGGTTTTTGTGTTTTCTCTTTAAGGGCTTCTAGCTGTTTACCTGTGTTCTCCCCTATTTCTTTAAGGGAGTTATTTATGTCCTTCTTAATGTCTTCTATCATCATGATGAGAAGTGATTTTAGATCTAATTCTTGCTTTTCCAGTGTGTTGGGTTATCCAGGACTTTCTATGTTGGGAGAATTGGGTTCTGATGATGCCAAGTAACCTTGCTTTCTGTTGCTTATGTTCTTATGCTTGCCTCCAACCATCTGGTTATCTCTAGTGCTACCTGCCCTGTCTATGTCTGACTGGAGCCTGTTCTTCCTGTGAAGATGGTTGTGTCAGAACTCCTCAGAGTCAAGCTGTCTCTGTGACCCTGTGATTCTGGGATCCTGCGATCCTGCGATAGATCTTAGGTGTGTCCAAGCTCCTGAGAGTCAAGCTGCCTTTGGGACCCTGAGATCCTGGTGTGACCAAGCTCCTGGGATCCTGGGATCCTCAGATCCTGAGTGTGTTAGAGCGCTTGGGAGTGGAGTTGCCTCTGGGTGTTGTGGGGCTGGCTGCAGAGTTTTCCCCCGGTTGTCTGCTCAGGTCACAAGCCCAGACAGACTGGAAGGAACCCATGCTAGTGGTCTGGTGGAGTTCCTGCATGCTTTGGTCCCGAATGTTCCAGTTATTCCTGTTATTAGGGACAGATGTTCTGTTCTCCTCACCTCTGATCCTCTGATCCTTTGATTTTGGGTGCTTTGGAGCACCTGGGATTAGAGATTCCTCTGGGTGTTTTGGGGCTGACTGCAGAGTTTGCCCCAAAGTCTGCTCAGGGTGCTGGCCCAGACATACCCTCTTTGATCCTTTTTTATGATCCAGATTTCATCGCCCTCCTCAACTGCCCCCCCTACTGGTCCCCATCCCATACCTCCTCCCCACCTCCATATCCAAGAAAATGTTCCCACCTCCCCACCCTAACCCCACCAGGTATTCCCACTCCCTGGGACCTCAAGTCTCTCAATGGTTATTCACATCTTCTCTTACTGAGGCCAGACCAGGCAGTACTCTGCGGTATAAGGCTCAGAGGCCTCCTATCAGCTAGTGTATGATGCCTGGTTGGTTTCTCTGTCTCAACAGTCTCTCATGTCTCAGGTATCCATAACATTCTAGAGGCTCCCACCACTTCCTGTCTCCTGAGGTTGCCTGTTTCTATTCTTTATGCTGGCCCTCAGGACTTCATTCCTGCCCCCCCATACCTGATCATGTTCATACTATGTTCATAATGACCTTATTTGTGATATCTAGAAGCTGGAAACAACCCAGATGTCCCACAATGGAAGAATGAATACAGAAAAGATGTTTCATTTACACAATGTAATCCTACTCAGCTATTAAGAATGAGGACATCATTAGTTTTGCAGGCAAATGAATGGAACTAGAAAATATCATCCTGAGTGAGGTAACTCAGATCCAAAAGGACATGCATGGCATGTACTCACTAACAAGTGGATATTTACGAAAAAAAAGTACAGAATACCCAGGACACAACCCACAGGACTCAAGAAAGGTAAGTGACCCAAGTGAAGTTGCCTCAATCCCACTCGGGAGGAGGAAGAAAGCAGTCATGGGGGGCAGAGGGAGGGAGGGACCTGAGAGGGAAAAGGGACAACAAGGGAAAGTTAGGACACACTTTCTAATCCTTCTCATGTAGTGCCAATCCCTGTTGAAATATATGAGCAGAAGGGAGCCATTATTATTCAAACTATCACAAGATAAAATTGCATATTGGCCCTCACAAAATGATAGTGGGCAAAATCAATCAATATCCCACTCTCCCTAAGAGGTCAACCACACAAAAATTAAACAGAAAATTGCTGAAGTTAAATGATGTCATAAATCAAGTGGACCAAGCAGACAAAAATTGGTCAAGACCAAAACAATAAGGAATTTATAACCTTTTTAGAATGGAATGAAAATTAACACACAACCTACCCAAGCATATGGGACACAATGAACGCAGATCTAAGAGGCAAGTTCATAACATTAACTGCCTAATTTATAAACAAATTAGAGAGAGCTTGTATTAGTAACTGACTTACACCTGGAGTCTCAATAAGAAAAAGAAATGACACTCAAAACGAGTAGACAGAAGGATATATTTAATCTAAAGTCTGAAATCTATTTATAAAATATAAAAAAATCCAAAGACTCAATGAACAAACCATTGGTTCTTTGAGAAAATCAACAAGATTTTTAAAAATTAAACAAATTAATTGAAAGACACAGAGAAAAAATCCAAATTAATTAAATTAGAGATAGCTTCTGGGACAGGGTCATTTTTGGACCTACATATTCAGTCAGGAGGCAGAACTGAGCTCCAGAACTCTGTGCACTTTCTCCTCCAGAGGAGAGTTGGCCTCTAGAGAGAGCTCTGACAGCAGGACCAGGTGAGAAGGCCATATTGTATCCCAGGTCCCTCAGAGACCAGTCTTCACAGAAGAACGCACAGGCAGAAGAACCAACATAGCTTCTGGGACAGGGTGCCTTTTGGGCCTTCATCTTCAGCCAGGAGGCAGAGCTGACAAACCTCTGTGCACCTTCCCTGCAAGAGGAGAGCTTGCCTGCACAGAGTTCTGTGACCACTGAGACTCAGGAGAGAGTTGTACTTCCAGGAGTACTGACATAGGCTAACAGAATCACAGGAGGAACAATCTCTACCCATAGACAGCTATAACAACTAATGCCAGAGATTACCAGATGGGGAAAGGCAAACTTAAGACTCTTACTAACAGAAATCAAGACCACTCGGCATCATCAGAATCCAGCACTCCCAAAACAATAAGTCCTGGTTATCCCAACACACCCAAAAAGCAAGATTCAGATATAAAATCATATCTCACGATGCTTGTGGAGGATTTTAAGAACTTTAATAACTCACTTAAAGAAATACTGGAGAACACAACTAAACAGATAGAAGGCCTTAAAGAGGAAGCAAAAGAATCCCTTAAAGGATTACAGGAAAACACTGCTAAACAGGAAGAAGCCCTTAAAGAAGAAACACAAAAATCCCTTAAAGAATTACAGGAAAACACAACCAAACAGGGGATAGAATTGAACAAAACCATCCAAGATCTAAAAAGGAAAGTAGAAACAATAAAGAAAACCTAAAGAGCGACAACTCTGGAGATAGAAACCCTAGGAAAGAAATCAGGAACCTTAGATGTGAGTGAGCATCAGCAACAGAATACATGAGATCAAAGAGAGAATCTCAGGTGCAGAAGATTCCTTAGAAAACATGGGCACAACAATCAAAGAAAATGCAACATGCAAAAAGATCCTTACCCAAAACATCCAGGAAATCCAGGACACAATGAGAAAATCAAACCTACTGATAATAGGAGTAGATGAGAAGGAAGATTTTCAACTTAAAGGTCTAGCAAATACCTTCAACAAAATTATAGAATACTTCCCTTACCTAAAGAAAGAGATGCCCATGAACATACAAGAAGCCTACAGAACTCCAAATAGACTGGACCAGAAAAGAAATTCCTCTGGACACATAATAATCAGAACAACAAATGTACTAAATGAAGATAGAATATTAAAAGCAGTTAGGGGAATAGTCGAGTAATGTACAAAGGCAAACTTATTAGAATTACACCAGACTTCTCACAGAGACTATGAANGNCAGAAGATCCTGGACAGATGTTATACAGAACCTAAGAGAACACAAATGCCAGCCAGATGAATGATCTAAAATGTCCCAGATTTCCTAAAGAAATAGAAGTAGTCATTCACAGTCTCCCAACCAAAAAAAAAAAGAAAGAAAGAAAGAAAGAAAGAAAGAAAGAAAGAAAGAAAGAAAGAAAGAAAGAAAGAAAGAAAGAAAGCAAGCAAGCCCAGGACCAAATGGGTTTAGTGCAGAGTTCTATCAGACCTTGAAAGAAGACCTAATTCTAATTTTCCTCTAACTATTCCACGAAACAGAAGGAACTCTACAAAATTCAATCTATGAAGCCACAATTACTCTGATACCTAAGCCACAAAAAGACCCAAAAATGAAAGAGGACCTCAAACCAATTTCCCTTATGAATATCGATGCAAAAATACTAAAGAAGTTTGCAGACCCCTTCAGCTCCTTGGGTAATTTCTCTTCCAAAGTGTTCCTGGGCTGGCTTCCTCCCTGTCCTTCTCTCAGGTTTTACTACCAAGGCTGGCTCTCCCCAGCCCTGTAGCCCCTCCCCTCTAGCTCTCTGCTTTGATGGCTATGCAGCAGCCCCGGACAATAATTACTCTGGGCTCTGTTTCTTCTCTGCAGGCTGGCGAGATGTTTTCTACAGTTTTTTGCAGGCTGGAGGGCTAGGGCCTCAGCATCTCTTCTCAGGTTTCAGCTCCCACTCTGTAGCCCCTCCCCCTTTAGCTCTTTCACTCTGAGTTCTGTTCTCCTCAGCCGGCTGGTGCCTCTTGTGAGGTCCCCATCCCATAAAGTTGGTCTTCTGACTTCTGTAGCCTTTCCTTGCTCTAGGCTTTGTTGGCCCATCTGGGCAGTAATTGACAGCTGCGTGGGCGGAAAATGCTCCACAGAGGCCAGAGGCCGGGCGAACAAAACTCTCTCACTCAACCCTTTACTTTTCTTGCTCTAGACTTTGTTGGACCAGTTGGGCAGTGCCTGTTTAAATATTTTACCTCTTCCCTGAATTCTGCTTCTCCCTCCCACCCACCCCCAGCCACGCAGGAAAGCGCTGCCCACACCGCGATTCACCCAAGAAGTAGAGTCTAGGGTCAGCAGACAAAGAAACAAAGAAGGGGCGGGCTGTGGTCTGGCCAACAAGGCGGGGGTAGGGGGCAGGCAAAATAGCAGCAACAGGTGAGAGGGGCAAAAGAGCCAAGGCAGGCCCTGAGTTGGCATGGCTAAGTGATGCTTCGCTGCGACTGGACGACCCCACTTAACCCTTTACTATCCAGTTCCTAGGAAAATAAAAAACCAAACAAAACAAAAACCAGAGGATACCCCCACATCCAGATAAGCCCTCAAAAACTGCATTGAAGTTGCACCCCCTACAGGAATACCTGAATCATGCCTTTAACCTTTTCTTCTTTTCTAAATGCTCCTTTTCCTCTCTAGTATTCATGACATATGTATAAAAATTCTTTCAACTTGTTTAAAATTTCCTTTAAGGTGCAAAAGTTGTCCAACCCTTAATTAATAACCATTTTTTAACAGAAGAACTGTTAACTGCCTACACAGCCACACAATTAGCATGACATTTTCTTCCTTAGATATCCAAAAGGGATTTTGATGTGCTCCTAAGCAAACCATTGCAGGCATAACTTTTGCTACCCACACT
>NW_018393694.1:2451-23860 GCF_900095145.1 Mus pahari | reverse complement strand
TCCAATGTCTGGGATCCAACTCACGATCTTCTGGGCTCCTTCAAGGGCTTGGGTCACTTCTCCAGCCCTGTCCTTTGTAGCACACTGCTTGTCTTCTAGGCTCCAGCTGCCTGTACTCCACTGCTGCTGTTGGTGGTGGTCATATCATGGTACTGGCATCTCCAAAACGCTGATGTCTTCCACTGTAACTTGGCTTTAACAATTGCCTCTCATAGGCTCTGTTCATGATGCTAAGCCTCAACTCCTTTGCATGACCCCTTCAGTCCTGGACCATCAATGGTAACTGAGGCTGCACCTTCACCAATGGCCTTCCCTGGCCTCTCACAGTGCTTCAATGGCCTTAGCTGCTCTGCATGACCCCTTCATGCCTTCAAAACCAGTACCACAAGAGTAACTCTTACACATTACCAAGTCCAGTCACAGCACAAGGTACAACCTTGGTTATCTCTGGAACACAGCCTCTGTGCTCTCAGAAAACACTTCCCAGAAGATATCACCTCAATGATACTGGTTTCTTCTTAATCACCACTAATTCCTTAGCTCCAGCTAACCAGCATCAATAGTCCCAGTAATACAAAGGTTTCACTTTAATGATTCTGGTATCTTGTTAATCACAGCTGATTCTTCAGCCCCAGCTAACCAGAACCACAGAATCTTCACAATCCAAGTAACAATGGCCCTGAAAAGAGTCTTCAATTTTCCCTCTGAAATTTCACAAGCCAGGCCTTCATCTTCTGCACTGTTCTCAACATTATCTTCCAAGCTCCTACACAACATCCTGCAGAGCTCTTAACACCAAATGGATCTTCTGGCCCAAAGTTCCAAAGTCCTTACACTCAAAACATGGTCAAGGTGTCACAGGAATACCCCACTCTGCTGGTAACAATTTGTCTTAGTCAGGGTTTCTATTCCTGTGCAAACATCATGACCAAGAAGCAGTTGGGGAGGAAAGGGTTTATTCGGCTTACATTTCCACACTGCTGTTCATCACTGAAAGAAGTCAGGACTGGCACTCAAGAATATCAGGGAGCAGGAGCTGATGCAGAAGCCATGGAGGGATGTTCTTTGCTGGCTTGCTTCCCCTGGCTTGCTCAGCCTGCTCTCTTATAGAACCCAAAACTACCAGCCCAGAGATGGTCCCACCCACAAGGGGCCTCTCCCCTTTGATCACTAATTGAGAAAACGCCCCAAAACTGGATCTCATGGGGGCATTTCCCCAACTAAAGCTCCTTTCTCTGTGATAACTCCAGCTGTGTCAAGCTGACACAAAACTGACCAGTACAGTTACATAATACAGGATTTTTTTTTTTTTTTGGTTCCATCCATTTGCCTACATGTGGTTACTACATCTTGTTGTCAACTTGACTACATCTGGAGTGAACTACAATCCAAGAATGGAGAGCACACCTGTGATCCATATCTTGAGGTTAGAAGACACGGGCTTCTGACATATATATTATAAATTTATTTTTACACTCTATATTCCATTCCCCAGCCCCCCCATCCACCCTCTAACTGCTCCACATACAACCTTTCCTACACCCCCCCCCTCATCTCCACATGGATACTCCTCACCCCCACCTGACCTCTAAAGTTCCTAGAGCCTCCCTCCAGTCTCTTGAGGATTAGGTGTATCATCTCTGAGTAAACACAGACCCAGAAGTACTCTACTGTATGTGTGTTGGGGGCCTCATATCAGCTGGGATATGCTGTCTGTTTGGTGGTCCAGTGTTTGAGAGATCTCAGAGGTCCAGATTAATTTAGACTGCTGGTCCTCCTACATGATTGCCCTTCTCCTCAGCTTCTTCAGCCTTCCCTAGTTCAACAACAGGGGTCAGCTGCTTCTGTCCATTGGTTGAGTGCAAATATCTGCATCTGACTCTTTCAGATGCTTGTTGGGTCTTTCAGAGGGCAGTGATAATAGATCCCTTTTTGTGAGCCCTCCATGTCCTCAGTAATATTGTCAGGCATCCCTATAATTCTTTCAGACATGAACAATTATGGGTCAGAGATGTAACTGTGGGATGGAAACCCCATCCTCACTTGATCCCCTGTCTCAAATCTAGACATGGAGATCTTGAGGCATAGTGGCCAGGGAAGGCTTAAGACCAGGTAAGGTAGTACACACTTTTAATACCAGGAAACTGAGGCAAGAAGATCTCTATGAGGTCAAGCCCAGCCTGGGACAGAGCAAGTTCCAGATCCTGATGTGGTGGTATACACTTTTAATTTGGGCCATACTTTATGCTGGAGGACTAAATAAGGACATTGGAAGAAGGAAGGCTCACTCTTCTTTGCCTGCTTGCACAAAATTGCCAGCACATCTGTTGAAACCTACTTCTTGAGGATTCCAGCTTATAAAAAAGACTAGCTGAAGCAACTCACCCACTAGAAATAAACACCTACTAGATTCTTGGACTGAACATTCATAGCTTCCCATTGTTGGGTTAGTTGAATTGTAGACTTCAAGTCATTACAATGAATTCTCTAATATATAGAGACATTCCATAAATTCTTTGATTCTAGAGAATCCTGAGTAAAACACTGTAAATTTCATGATTTATTTTTTAGCAGCTGAGTAATACTCCATTTTGTAAATATACATTATCCTTATCCATCTCCTCTTGGGGAAATCTAAGTTGTTTCCAGTTTCTGGCTAATATAAAGCTTCATAGTTGAGCACATGTCCTTGTGGTAGGATGGAACACCCTTTGGATCTATGCCTATGAGTGATAGAGCTGGGTCTTTAGGTAGATCAACTCTTGATTTTCTGAGAAAGAGCTGTATTGATTTCCAAAATGGCTGCACAAATTTATACTACCTGCAGAAATGGAGGAGTGGTCCCCTTGTTCCATATCATCACAAATATGAGCTGTCACTTACGTTTTTATATTAGTCACTCTGACATGAGTAAAATGGAATCTTGGAATCATTTTGTTTCTAATTTCCCTGATGGCTAAGGATATTGAACATTTCTTTGTGTTTCTCAGACAATTGATACTCCTATATCGAGAACTATCAATTTAAACCTGTACTCCATTTTTAATTAGAATATTTGGTTTATTGATATCTAAATTATTGAATTCTTTATATATTTTTGGAATAAGTCCTATGTCAGATGTGTATTTGGGCAAAGTATTTGCACATTTTGTAAGCTGTCATTTGTCCAATTGATGTTGTCCTTTGCCTTACAGAAGCTTTTCAGTTTCATGAGATCTCATTTATTAATTGCCTATCATAGTGCCTGAGCTACTTATGTTGTTTTTCAGGAAGTCTTCTCTTGTGCCAATACATTCAAAGCTATTTCCTATTTTTTCTTCTATCAAGTTTACTGCATGTGGTTTTGTGTTGAGAATTTTTTTATCTGCTTGGACCTCAGGTTTGTACAAGGTGATTAGATTTAGATCTATTTACATTCTTCTACATTCTGACATCTAATTAGATCAGCACCATGTCTTAAGGATGCTTTCTCTTTTCCACTGTATAATTCTGGCTTCCTTATTAATGCCTGGTGTCTGCAGTTATATGAATTTATATCCAGGTATTTGATTCGATTCCGTTAATCAATTTGTCTGTGTTATGCTTATACCATCATGTTTTTATTACTGTATTTTTGTAGTACAGCTTGAAATCGGGGATAGTATTACCTCCAGAATTTTATTTATTGTACAGGATCGTTTTAGACTTCCTAGATATATTATTTTTCCATAGGAAAGTGAATATTGTTCTTTCAAAATCTGCAAATAATTATATTGGAGTTTTTATGGAAATTGCATTAAATCTGTAGATCATTTTTGGTATTATGGACATTTTTACTATGTTAACCTTACTAATCCATGAGCATTGAAGATCTTTCCATCTTCAGATATATTCTTTACCTCTTTTTTTAAATAACTTTTTATCTTTTTATTCGAAATTTTCTTTACATTTCAAATGTTATCCCCTTTCCAGGTCTCCCCTCCAGAAACCCTCTATCACATCTCCTCTCCTACTACCTCTATGAGGGTGCTCACCCACCCTCCCACCCACTCTCATCCCCAGCCCTGGCATTCCCCTACAATGGGGCATCAGACCACCTCAAGACCAAGGGCCACTCCTCCCACTGATGTCCAACAAGGCCATCCTCTGTCACATATGAAGCTGGAGCAATGGGGCCCTCCATGTGTACTCCTTGGTTGGTGGTTTAGTCCCTGAGAACTCTAGGTTGGTTTTATTGTTTTTCTTCCTATGGTGCTGCAAACCCCTTCAGTTCCTTCAGTTCTTTCTAATTTTTCCATTGGGAACCCCATGCCCAAGCCAATGGTTGGTTGCCAGCGTCCATCTCTGTATTTGTCAGGCTCTGGCAGAGCCTCTCAGGAGACAGCTATATCAGGCTCTTGTCAACAAGCACTTCTGGCATCCACAATAGTGTCTGGTTTAGTGACAGTATATGGGATAGATTCACAGGTGGGGCAGTTTCTTGATGACATTTACTTCCATCTGTGCTACACATTTTGTCTCCATAATTCCACCTGTGAGCATTTTGTTCCCCCTTCTAAGAAGGACTGGAGCACCCACACTTTGGTCTTCCTTCTTCTTGAGCTTCATGAGGTCTGTGAGTTGTTTCTTGGATATTCAGAGCTTTTGGGATAATATCCACTTAACAGTGAGTGCATATAATGTCTGTATTTTGTTATTGGGTTACCTCAATCAGGATGATATTTTCTAGTTCCATCCATTTGCCTAATAATTTCATGAATTCATTGTTTTTAATAGCTGTATAGTACTAAATTATGTAGATGTACCCCATTTTCTGTATCCATTCCTCTGTTGAAGGACATCTAGGTTCTTTCCAGCTTCTGGCTATTATAAATATGGCAACTATGTGCCACGCCCACTCCAATAGTGACTTGCATTACAGGTTTGGAAACCTGTAAGCAGTCCTGAGGCAATGAGTTTCAAGGAAGCTCAGCCTCCTGGAACCTTGCATTCTAAAAGCTAGGAATGCCCCAGATTTGCCCCTGCAATATTGTGGAGGATCTTGCATGCTTTCTTACAGTATTTTACTGGATAAGAGTTAGAAATCTCAGGGCAAACTTAGCAAAGCATACTTTTAGAATCTTCATTACAGCCAATTACTTCCATATGCAAGTATTTACGAAGGCCTAGGAAATAGAGGGGTTGTAGTATTACATTATTAATGTGACGGTCTGCTAGAGCAGAATCCCCCCATATAGGATTTTTTCCACTAGACCCAAAGGAACAGTATAATCAAGGATTTACTGGGAACCTCTGGTGGTGGGGTTTAACTATTGACTAGCCTTGCACCTGGCTTCCTCCTCAAGCTGCCTGGTCCCCACTGGTCTTTTGATGTATACAATCCTTTGTCTTGTGTCACTGTAACTCTTACTGAAGTGTCCAGCCTGACTTCCCTTGTTTGTTCTGTATTAAAAGTTTGATGCTCAACTTGAAGATTACATTCTTCTTCTTCTTCTTCTTCTTCTTCTTCTTCTTCTTCTTCTTCTTCTTCTTCTTCTTCTTCTTCTTCTTCTTCTTCTTCTTCTTCTTCTTCTTTNTCTCTCTCTCTCTCTCTCTCTCTCTCTCTCTCTCTCTCTCTCTCTCTCTCTCTCTCTCTCTCTCTCTCTCTCTCTCTCTCTCTCTTTCTCTCTCTTGGGTGGACTCTGTCATTCACCAAATCCTGACAAAGAAGCGGAGAAGATACAGCATTTTTAACAAATGGTGCTGGTTCAACTGATAGTCAGTATGTAGAAGAAAGCAAATTGCCACATTCCTGTCTCCTTGATAAAAGCTTAAATCCAAGTGGATCAAGGACCTCCACATAAAACCAAAGACACTGAAACTTCTAGAGGAGAAAGTGAGGAAGAACCTCGAGGACATGGGTACAGGGGAAATATTCCTGAACAGAACAACAGTGGCTTGTGCTGTAAGACCAACAATTAACAAATGGGACCTCATAAAATTGCAAAGCTTTTGTAAGGCAAAGGACACTGTCAATAAGCCAAAAAGACAACCAACAGATGGGGAAAAATCTTAACAAATCCTAAATCTGATAGGCTACTAATATCCAATGTATACAAAGAACTCAAGAAACTAGACTCCGGAAAACCAAACAACCCTATTAAAAATGGGGTACAGAGCTAAACAAAAATTCTCAACTGAGGGATACTGAATGGCTGTGAAGCACATAAAAAAAAAATTCAACATCCTTAGTCATCAGGGAAATGAAAATTCAAAACAACCCTGAGATTCCACCTCATACCAGTCCGAATTGCTAAGATCCAAAACTCAGGTGACAGCAGATGATGTCAAAGTGTGCAGAAGAGGAACACTCCTCCATTGCTGGTGGGATTGCAAGCTTGTACAACCACTCTGGAAATCAGTTTGGCAGTTCCTCAGAAAATTGAACATAATACTACTGGAAGATCCAGCAATACCTCTCCTGTGCATATCCCCAGAAGATGCTCCAACTTGTAATAAGGACACATGATGCACTATGTTCATAGCAGCCTTATTTATAATAGCCAGAAGCTGGAAAGAACACAGGTGTCCCTCAACAGAAGAATGGATACATAAAATGTGGTACATTTACACAATTGAGTGCTACACAGCTATTAAAAACAATGAATTTATGAAATTCTTTGACAAATGGATGGATCTGGAGGATATCATCCTGAGTTAGGTAACCCAATCACAAAAGAGCACACATGGTATGCACTAACTGGTAAGTGGATTTTAGCCCAGAAGCTCAGAATACCCAATCTACAATTCTCAAACACTTCACATTCAAGAAGGCAGACCAGTGTGTGGATACTTCAATCCTGTTTAGAAGGGGGAAACAAAACACCCATGGAGGAAATTACAGAGACAATGTGTGGAGCAGAGACTGAAGGAATAACCTTCCATAGACTGCCCCATCTGGGGATCCATCCCATAATCACCCACTAAGCCCAAAGACTACTGTGGATGCCAGCAAGAGCTTGATGAGAGGAGACTGATATAGCTGTCTCCTGATAGGCTCCCCTAGTGCCTGAATAATACAGAAGTGGATGCTCACAGCCATCGGTTGGATGGAGTACAGGTTCCCCAATGAAGGAGTTAGAGAAAGCACCCAAGGAGCAGCCCCATAGGAGGAACAATATATACTAACCAGTAGCGCCAGAGCTTCCCGGGACTAAACCACTAATCACAGAAAACACATGGTGGGCCACGTGTCTCTACCTGCATATGTAGTAGAGGATGGCCTAGTCAGTCATCAGTGTTAGGAGAAGCCTTTGGTCCTGTGTAGTTTCTGTGCCCCAGTATAGGGAATGCCAGTGTCAGGAAATCGAAGTGGCTTGGTTCGGAGCAGGGGGCAGGGGTGGAGGACATATGGGATTTTTGGAGGGGAAACTAGGAAAGGGGATAACATTTGAAATGTAAATAAAGCGAATATCTAATAAAAAAGAAAGGAAAAAAAAGAATGGATCAATTTGAATTCTTGAAATCTTAAAGCTCGTGTTATATACATCTTTAACTTGCTTGGTTACAGTTATCCTAAAACCTTTTGTATTAAATATGGCTCCTCTGAAGGTTGTTGTTTCTAAGATCTCTTTTTCAGTTTGTAATTTGTACTGATTTTTTTTTTTTTGAGTTTATCTTGTATGCAGCCACTTCTCTATAGGTGTTTATTAGGGTGTAGATATTACGTGGTAGGATTTTTTGTGGTTGCTTATGTATACTATCATATCATATGTGAATAGTAATAAATTCATTTCCAACTTGTATCTTCCCGATATCCTTTATTAGTCTTATTGCTCTAACTATACCTTTAATTACAGTCTTGGATAGACATGGAGAAAGTGGATATCCTCAGATTTAGTGTAATTTTTTGAGATTCTATGGGTCTCCCTTCTCCCTGGAGTCCTTATCCACCAGTCAATGAGGTCAATGGGAGCAGAGTCAATGAATTGCTATTAATATGCTTTTCCTGTTATTATTAAACATATATTAGTCCACCCTTTTGAGCAGATCTCTGCAGAACTACGAAGATGTGCTGTCTTGTACTGATGCTATATAGACACATGGATGCATGTATGAGGGTGTCAGATCTGGAATTTATAGACAATTGTGAGCTTCCACGTGGATGCTAGGAATTGAACCCTGATCCTCTGGAAGAGGAGCCAGTGCTCTTAATAGCTCTCCAGTTGCACATGGGGTTATTTCAATTTTCTTGTATCTGTTGCAACTTGCATAATGACTTAGTTTTTGGTCAGTTCTGGAGAATGTTTATGAAGTGCTGAGTCCAAGGTATACTCTCTTGTGTTTGTGTGAAATGTCCTCTAGATATTTGTTAGGTCCATTTGAGTAATTACATTTGATAGCTCTATTATTTCTCTGACCTCTCTGTTGTTGAGAATGGGGTATTAAAATCTTTCACTATCATTGTGTGGGTTGCAATGTGTGATTTAAGCTTAAGCAATGTTCCCTTTACAAAGGTGAGTGCCTTTGTACTTAGGTATAACTATTCAGAATTTCTATGCCATCTAGTGGATTTTTTACTTTGATGAATATGAAGTGTCCTTCCCCATCTCCTTTGATTGATGTTGCTTGGTAGTCTTTTTTTTTTTGTAGGTATTAGAATGACTACACAAGATTGCTTCTTGGTATCATTTGCTTGGGAAATATTTTTTCATACCTTTTATTCTGAGGTAATATCTGTCCTTTGTTTTGAAGTGCTTTTCTTGTACACAGTAGAATGACAATTTCTGTTTTCGTATCCATTTTGTTAGCACATGATTTTTTCTCTTTTAATTGTTGAAATGAGTCCACTGATATTGAGAGATATTTTGTTATTGTTGGGTTGAAGTTAGGCCCTGGCTCTTCCTTCCAGCCCCATGCTCCCACAAATAAGACTCACACTCAAAATATATTTACAAATACGCTGGCCACATAGCTAAGCTCTTCTCTGAGTAGATATAACTTAAAATATTCCATTTATTCTAACCTACATTCTTCCACATAGCTGGTTATCTATGCTCAGATTCCATGCATCTATCTTGTCACATATTCCTGGCAATGCTCTGTACCTAGTTCTATCCCAGAATATTTTCACCTGCCCAGATGTCCCACTTTCTATTTCCTGCTGAAGCCATAGGCCATATGCTTTTTAATTGACAGGTGATGCATCCAAACAATACACAAGATATTCTCTCTATATTGTTCTTGCTGTTGTTGTTGTTGTTGTTGTTGTTGGTGGTGGTGGTGGTGGTGGTGGTGGTGGTGGTGGTGGTATTGGTGGTGGTGTGTCATTGTGTGCTTCCACCCACCCTTTGTTTTTTGCTGTGTGAAATTATGTATTTGCTCTTTTCTCATAGGTATCACTGCCATTCTTAAGGTGGAGTTTTCTTTCCTATACTTTCCTATACTTACTTTGGTGCTGGATTTGTAGACAGATATTGTTTAAACTTGACTTTGTCATGGAATATCTTGTTTTCTTCATCTAAAGTGATTAAAGTTTTATTGGGCATGTTGTCTGTGCTAATATCTCTAAACTCTTAGCGCCTGAAACACATTTGTCCAGGCCCTTCTGACTTATACAATCTCTTTGAGAAGTTGTCTGTAATTCTAACATGTTTTCCATTATATGTTACTAGGCCTTTCCCTTTGCAGTTTTTAATATTCTTCCTTTGTTCTAAATAAACTTAGTGTTTTGATTTTAAATTGTGGTATAGTGATTTTATTTTCTGCTTCAATATTTTTAAGTGCTTTCTAAGCTTCTTGTACCTTTATACATATACTCTTCTTAAGGTTAGTACCCTTTTCTTCTTTGATTTTGTTAAAAATATTTTCTAGGTCTTTAAGTTGGGATTCTTTTCCTTCTTCTATTACTAATATTCTTAGTGTCTTAGACTTCCTGGATATTTGTGTCAGGAATATTATAGATTTAACTATTTTTTTGACCTATGTGTCAATTTCTTCTATTGTATCTTCAATGTCCAAAATTCTCTCATCGATGTCTTGTATTCTGTTAGTGGTACTTGTGTCTATATTTCCTGTTTGCTTCCATATACATTCCATCTCCATATATCCAGGATTCCCGCAGACTGATGGTTTCCTTTTCCTCTTTCCTATCTTCTTATCTTTCTTATCTTCTTTTTTCTTTTTCTTTTCTTTGATTTCCATTTTCAAGTCTTAAACAGTTGAACAGTTTTATTCATTTCCTTCGCTTTTTTTTGAAATGGTTTTATTTACATTTCCTTCAGCTTTTCTTTCTTTCCATTTCCTTTTTTTATTTTACTTTTTTCTCTCTATTGGTTTTCTTTAATAGATTTATCTGTTTCCTTCCATTTCCTGTTTTTATTTTCCTGTATTTTTTAAGGGATTTGTTTCCTCCTGTTTGTCCATATTTTTCTGAATTTCTTTTTTTAACAAATTTTTATTAGATATTTTCCTCATTTACAATTCAAATGCTATCTCAAAAGTCCCTTATATCCTCCCCACACCCTGCTCTCCAACCCATCCACTGGAATTCCCCTGTACTGGGGCACATAATCTTTGCAAGACCAAGGGCTTCTCTTCCAATGATGGCAGATTAGGCCATCTTCTGCTACATATGCTGCTGGAGACACGAGCTCCGTGGATAATGGTGAGTTCATATTGCTGTTCCTCCTATAGGGTTCGAGACTCCTTGCTTTGAGTTTCTCTCCATTTAGTTTGATGTTGGCTACTGGTTTTCAGTATGTTGCTTTTATTATGATTAGGTATGGGCCCTGAATTCCTGATATTTCTAAGACTTTTATCATGAATGCGTGTTGGATTTTTTCAAATGCTTTCTCAGCATCTAACGAGATGATCATGTGGTTTTTGTCTTTGAGTTTGTTTATATAGTGGATTACATTGATGGATTTCAGTATATTGCACCATCCCCGCATCCCTGGGGTGAAGCCTACTTGATCATGATGGATGATCCTTTTGATGCGTTCTTGGATTTGGCTTGCGAAGATTTTATTGAGTATTTTTGCATAAATGTTCATAAGGGAAATTGGTCTGCAGTTCTCTTTCTTTCTTGGGTCTTTATGTGGTTTAGGTATCAGAATAATTGTGGCTTAATAGAATGAATTGGGTAGAGTACCATCTGTTTCTATTTTATGGAATAATTTGAGGAGAACTGGAATTCTTTTCTGGCCCAGTCTATTTGGAGCCTGTAGGCTTCTTGTATGTTCCTGGGCATCTCTTTCTTTAGGTTAGGGAAGTTTTCTTCTATAATTATGTTGAAGATATTTACTGGCCCTTTAAGGTGAAAATCTTCATTCTCATTTATACCTATTACCTGTAGGTTTGGTCTTCTCATTGTGTCATGGATTTCCTGTTTAGAGTTAAGATTTTTTGGAGTTTGCATTTTCTTTGATTGTTGTATTCATGTTTTCTATGGAATCTTCTGCACCTGAGATTCTCTATTCCATCTGTAGTACTCTGTTGCTGATGCTCGCATCTATGGTTCCTGATTTCTTTCCTAGGATTTCTATCTCCAGAGTTGTCTCCCTTTGGGTTTTCTTTATTGTTTCTACTTCCATTTTTAGATCTTAGATAGTTTTGTTCAAATCTATTACCTGTTTGTTTGTGTTTTCCTGCAATTCTTTAAGGGATTTTTGTGTTTCCTCTTTAAGAACTTCTTGCTGTTTAGCAGTATTTTCCTGTAATTCTTTAAGGACTTCTACCTGCTTAACAGTGTCCTGCTGTATTTCTTTAAGTGAGTTATTAATGCCCTTCTTAAAATCTTCTACCACCATCATGAGATACGATTTTAAATCTGAGTCTTGCTTTTCGGGTGTCCAGGACTTGCTGTGTTGGGTGTACTTGGTTTTGATGATGCCCAGTGGTCTTAGTTTCTTTTAGTATGATTTTTACATTTGCCTGGTAATCTCTGGTGTTAATGTTCTAGCTGTCTCTGGCTGGAGCTTGTTCCTCCTGTGATTTTCTTAGCCTCTATCAGCACTTCTGGGAGTCCAACTCTCACCTAAGTCCCAGTGGTCAGAGCACTCTCTGCAGGCAAGCTCTTCTTTTGCAGGGCAGGTGACCAGAATTCTGGAGCTCCATTCCACCTCCTGAGTCCTAGTCAGAGCCCTCCCTCTAGGTCTACTCTCCTCTGGCAAGGAAGGTGTCTGGGCCTCAGTTCTGCCTCCTGACTGATGATGAAGACCTGTAGGGACCCTGTTCAAAAAGCTCTGTTGCTTCTGCCACCCACATGTTCTCCAGTGATCCCGAGGTCCTGGGTGTGCTAGGTGTCCTGCGGTGTGGGGAGTCCTCTTGGGACCTTGGCGTCCTCTACCGGGGTCAGGGAGAAGATCTTAAATTTCTTTAAGTGATTTATTTACTTTCTTTTAAGGACTTCTATCATCTCCATAAAAATCGTATTTAAGGTCATTTTCTTGTGCTTTCAGCTGTGTTGAAATATTTAGGGCTTGTAGTAGAATTTGTGGGCTTTGGTGGTGTCATACTGCCATGGCTTTGGTTGACTGTTTTTCTATCCTGGCCACTAGGTAACTGGGATTTAGTTGATTTTTGGTTTGGATGTCAATTTCTGAGTTGGACAGATGTTTATTTTCCTTGATTTTAATTTCTTTTCTTGTCTTCTGGCCCAAGTGGCCTATGGTTCTGTTGGCTAGGGAGACCACAGGACTACTAAGTTGTCTCTGCAGGGACCTATGGTACTGGCATTGATTGCTTCTGGGGTTTTACGTATTCTGGGAGGTGATGTGTCCTCTGAGATTCCAGGTACTGATATGTACTCTGGTAGAGCAGTGGGCTTTTTCTGGAGTATAATTTATTTTTTTTATTTGATAAATTGTGCCTGATAACGTGTGTAAATGCCTATAGTAGGTGTAGTAGTAGTTCCATAGATTCTTTCATATTTTGTAAACAAAAGCTTAAATGTCTGTAAATATAAATGTTATTTATGCTTATATGTATATGCTGCTTTAAATTTTACTTAACTACTGATCAAAGTACTTAAAGCAAATCAATGTAATTGATTTCTAGTACTCACATATAACTACTTTTGTTTTATACAGGTATCCTAAATTATGCAAAGAAGTTTCTGGGCCAATGGCAGAACTCAGTAATGCAGTATATTTTTGACTGGGAAAGAGCCTAGAGTTCCTATTTCTAAAAACAAGAGTAGTCTCTATCTTATTTTTAGGAATGCTATCAAATTCTTTTGTTGAATCTTTTGAAATCGTATTTTTTCTGTTTTTTTTTTAATTTATAAAGTAAAAAATACAATATTTTAGTTTAAATTATTATGTAGTAATAATATGAAACTATAAATTATTATGTAGTAATGACTTAAAATTTTAAATTTGGCACCTATAAGTCTATTTTATGATATATAAGTTGGTTCATTTTAAAATTGTTCATGTCACATTTTCAAGCCTATGTGTGAACTGTGGACATGTCACACATGATTAAGGGTTTGGATTGATATCTGGGAGGATTTTACTGGCTTATTTGAATGGAACAAATCTTATCACAATAGATATAATAAGGAAAAAATTTCCCAAAGATCTCAAGCAAATGAGGCCTAAGAACTCAACTTGTTGATACTGTCCTGTTTGTGGAAGAAGGGGGCCACAAGCAGTAGATGCTTCTCAAAGCTACCAAAAGCATAGAAGCAGCCAGTAAAAATGAGAATGTTGGTCTCATAATTGAAATAAATTGAATTCAATAGAAAATCAATTTCTCTTAGAGTGTTTGTTTAAGGAATAAAAAGGACTAGATTTACATCACAGAAGTATTCTAGCTGACAAATGAATTAAAGTGACACAGTTCCATTCTCATTTTATCCTCAAAAGTATCAATGAGTACTAAAAACCACTGATAGAAACAACCTTGTACAGATATTATATGTTTCATTACATCAGCCTTAGATTATAAACAAATTATACAAATTTAAAAAAATATACATGAGTAATCAAAACACATGTAAATTATTTTCAAATTTAAAAACTGATAAAGAAACAAAATCCAGATTACTTAAAACTCTATTGAATGAGTAGAAAACTCTCCAGAAACTAAATTTCAAGTTAAAGGCAGAGGGATGGAAGCATTCTTTTTAATCTGATGTAAACAAATGATAAGATTGATCTAAACAAATGATAAGATAGGATAATGAATAGACATGATTAAATTAATGGTATTTTTAGATGTATAATCAATGCAGTGGTTTTATAATTATAATAAAATACTTAAGCTTTAAAATTAAATGACAATATAGCTATTCTATACAAAAAGAAAATGTTCATTGTTTCACTGACAGAAAATATGAAAATATGAAACAAAGTTTCATATAAGAAAATTAGAAACAAATATTTGGCAAATATAAATGAAAATCTCCTGTCTGAAAAATGAATAAATTTTGGTTAGAGAAATATGCACTTGAAAAAACATAAGGATTTTAGGGGAATAAGAATACTTCAGGACAAGCCTGGCAGTGATGGTACAGCTTTAATCCCAGTACTTGGGAGGCAGAGGCGGTTCAAGGCCAGCCTGGTCTTTAGAGTGACTTCCAGGACTGCCAGGGCTACACAGAGAAACACCAAAAAAAAAAAAAAAAAAAAAAAAAAAAAAAAAAAAAAAAAAAAAAAAAAAAAAAAAAAAAAAAAAAAAAAATCATACACACAACAAGAAACCTTCTAGTTCTTCATTCATCTGGGAAGTATTTTAACTATTAAACTATGAACATTTTGTAGATCAAAGGAACATGTTCTAATTTTTGTCAGTGCAACAAAAACAGTTGGAATATTTTTCAGTTAAGACTGGTGAGTCTTCAGTCCTGACCTTCCATTGCATGGCACAGGCGAGGCAGGCATCACTATGATAAGAAAGTATGTGGTAGAGAGTTAGGAGAGAAAGGATAGTAAGGCACTATGTGCTGTGAAGAGAGGTGGGGCTGGAGACTCAGTAATAAGGAACAGACTGATATGAGAGGCCTGTGCTGCCACTTGAGGTCATAGTGAGGTTCTGGCCCTTGTGGCTGTTTAGGATCATGTCTGGGTACATAGTCCAACTACAGCAGATGTCTTTGTTGATGTTCATAGTCCATGTTACCAAGAAAGGCCAAGAAGATGTCTGTTGTTTAGGCTGCCTGCCACCTGAGGCCATGTATGTGTCCAACTGCCTAATTTGGTAGAACTCGCTCTGCCCCTAATATGGGTAGGAGGGCTGGTGAGGTGACCAACTCACCTACAAATGATACCCAGATTCAGGGTTTTGAGCAGGCCCACCCCTACATCTATACCATCTATGAGTTCCTGAAATATGTGAAGTTGTTAGTCCTGCAGATCCATAGCTGCAGGATCTCCATGACACTGGGAAACAATAAGATATCCCCAAGGAGTCCCAGTAAGAATCCAGTATTGATGGTGTATAAAGTCCTGGATACACCACCACACCAGAGAAGCAAGATATGGATCTAAAGTCATTTCTCATGATGAAGATGATGGATGACTTTAAGAAGGACATAAATAACTCACTTAAAGAAGTACAGGAAAGAACAGGTAAACAAGTAGAAACCCTTAAAGAGAAAAACCAAAAATCCCTTAAAGAATTACAGCTAAATACAACCATACAGGTGAAGGAATTGAACAATACCATCCAGGATATAAAAATGGAAGTAGAAACAGTAAATCAAAAAAGGAGACAACTCTGGAGATAGAGAACCTACAAAAACAGTCAGGAGCCATAGATGTAAGCATCACCAACAGGATACAAGAGAAAGAGGAGAAAATCTCAGGTGCAGACGATTACATAGAAAACATTGACAAAATAATCAAAGAAAATGCAAAATGCAAAAGGACCCTAACCAAAAACATACAGGAAATCCAGGACACAATGAGAAGACCAAACCTACAGATAATAGGTATAGAAGAGAGTGAAGATTTTCAATTTAAAGGGCCAGTAAACACCTTCAACAAAATTATAGAAGAAAACTTCCCTAACCTAAAGAAAGAGATGCCCATGAAAATACACAAGCCTACTGAACTCTAAATATATTGGACCAAAAAAAGAAATTCCTCTCATCATGTAATAATCAAAACATCAGATGCACAAAGAAAGAAAGAATATTAAAAGCAGTAAGGGGAAAAGGTCAAGTAACATATAAAGGCAGACCTATCAGAATTACTCCAGACTACTCTCTAGAGATGATGAAAGCCAGAAGATCTTGGAAAGATGTGATACAGTTCCTAAGAAAACACAAATGGTAGCACACACTACTAAACCAAGCAAAACTCTCAATTACTATAGTTGAGAAGTCAAGGTATTTGATGATAAAACTAAATTTATACAATATATTGTGGCAAATCCAGTCATTCAAAGGATAATAATGGAAAAATTCTAACACAAGGAGTGAAACTATGTCCTAGGAAAAGCAAAAAAGTAATCTTTCAGCAAGCCTAAAAGAAGCTAGCCACGTGAACAGAATTCCAACTCTAACAACAAATAAACAGGAAGCAACAATTATTGTTCCTCAATGTCTCTTAATATCAATGGACTCAATTCCCAAATAAAAAGACACAGACTAACAGACTAGTAACATAAACAGGACCCAACATTTTTTTTTGTACAGGAAATACATACTAGTGACAAAGACACACACTAACTCAGAGTAAAAGCCTGGAAAACAATTTTCTAAGCAAATGGTCCCAAGAAACAAACTGGAATACATATTCTAATATCAAATAAAATTGAATTTCCATCTAAAGTTATCAGAAAAGATAAGGAGGGACACTTCATAACCCTGTGGTTTAGCTATCAGACCCAATAACAAAAGAAAACTTCAGACCAATTTCCCTTATGAATATCAGTGCAAAAATACTCAATAAAAACCTTGCAAACCGAATCCAAGAACACATCAAAACAATCATCCATCATGATCAAGTAGGCTTCATCCCAGGGATGCAGGGATGGTTTAATATACANAAATCCATCAACGTAATCCACTATATAAACAAACTTAAAGACAAAAACCACATGATCATTTTGTATGCTGAGAAAACATTTGACAAAATCCAACACCCCTACATGATAAAAGTCTTGGAAAGACTAGGAATTCACGGCCCATACCTAAACATAGAAAAAGCAATATAGAGCAAACTAGTAACCAACATCAAGCTAAATGGAGAGAAACTTGAAGCAATCCCACTAAACTCATGGACTAGACAAGGCTGCTCTCTCTCTCCCTGCAGATTCAAAATACTTCTTAAAGTCCTAGACAGAGCAACTAGACAACAAAAGGAGATCAAAGAATACCAATTTGAAAGGAATAAATCAAAATATCACTATTTGCAAATGATAGGATACTATTCATAAGTGACCCCAAAATGCCACCAGAGAACTCCTAAGCATGATAAAAAATGTCAGCAAAGTATTATACCCAGAAGATGCTCCAACAGATAATAAGGACACATGCTCCACTACATTGATAGGAGCCTTATTTATTCATTTTTTTAAATGTTAATATTTTTATTAGATATTTTCTTCATTTACATTTCAAATGCTACCCCCTTTACTATTTTCCTCTCTGAAAGTCCCTATACCTTCCTCTGCCCTGCACCCCAAGCCACCCATTCCTGCTTCTTGTCCCTGGCATTCCCCTCTAACGGGACATATGATATTCACAAGACCACAGGCCTCTCCTCTAATTGATGGCCAACTAGGCCATCTTCTGCTATATACAGAACTAGAGACACATGCTCTGGGGGAGGGGGTAGTGGTTAGTTCATACTGTTGTTCCTCCTATAGGGTTGCAAACTCCTTTACCTCTGTGGGTACTTTATCTAGTGCCTTTATTGGTGTCCCTGTGTTCCATCCAATAGATAACTGTGAGCATCAACTTCTGTAAGTGCTGGGCACTGGCATAGCCTCACAAGAGATAGTATTATTAGTGTCCTGTCAGCAAAATCTTGCTGGCATATGCAATAATGTGTGGGTTTGGTGGTTGTTTATGGGATGGATCCCCAGGTGGGGCAGTCTCTAGGTGGTCCTTCCTTAAGCCTCAGCTCTGAACTTTGTAACTCCTTCCATGGATATTTTGTTCCCAATTCTAAGAAGAAATGAAGTATCCACACTTTGGTATTCCTTCTTCTTGAGTTTCATGTGTTTTGTAAATTGTATCATGGGTATTCTTAGTTTCAGTGATAATATCCACTTATCAGTGAGTGCATATTATGTGTGTTCTTTTGTGATTGTGTTACCTCACTCAGGATGATATCCTACAGATACATTTGCCTAAGAATCTCATAAAAGCATTGTGTTTAATAGGTGAGTATTAATCCATTGTGTAAATGAACAACATTTTCTTTATCCATTCCTCTGTTGAGGAACATCGAGGTTATTTCCAGCTTCTGGCTATCATAAATAAGGTTGCTATGAACATAGCAGAGCATTTGTCCTTATTACAAGTTGGAACATCTTCTGGGTATATGCCCAGGAGAGAGGTATTGCTGGATCTTCTAGTATTATTATGTCCAATTTTCTGAGGAACAGACAAACCGATGTCCAGAGTGGTTGTACCAGCTTGCAATCCCACTAACAATGGAGGAGTGTTCCTATTTCTCCACTTCCTTGCCAGCATCTGTTGTCATCTGAGTTTTTGAACTTAGCCACTCTGACTGGAGTGAGGTGGAATCTCAAGGTTGTTTCGATTTGCATTTCCTTGATGATTAAGAATGTTAAACATTTTTTTCAGGTCCTTTTCAGCCATTTGGTATTCCTCAGTTGAGAATTCTTTATTTAGATCTGTACCCCATATTTTAATGGGGTTATTTGAATTTCTGGAGTCCAGCTTCTTGAGTTCTTTGAATATATTAGATATTAGTCCCATATAGAATTTAGGATTGGTAAAGATCCTTTCCAAATCTGTTGGTGGCCTTTTTGTCTTATTGAGAGTGTCTTTTGCCTTATAGAAGCTTTGAAATTTTATGAGGTCCAATTTGTCAATTCTTGATCTTACAGCACAAGCCATTGTTGTTTTGTTCAGAAATCTTTCTCCTGTGCCCATATCTTCGAGGCTTTCCCCCATGTTTTCCTCTATAAGTTTTAGTGTCTCTGGCTTTATGTGGACTTCCTTTATCAACTTACACTTTAGCTTTGTAAAAGGAGATAAGAATGAATCAATTTGCATTCTTCTACATCATAAACTACAATTGAGCCAACACCATTTGTTGATAATGCTGTCTTTTTTCCACTGTTTTTCTTTTGTTTGGTTGGTTTGGTTTGGTTTGTTTTTATTTTATTTTTTTCTTTTTGGTTTTTCAAGACAGGGTTTCTCTGTATAGCCCTGGTTGTCCTGGAATTCATTCTGTAGACCAGGCTGACCTCGAACTCAGAAATCTGCCTGCCTCTGCCTCCCAAGCACTGGAATTAAAGGTCTGAGCCACCACACCAGGCTTCCACTGGATTGTTTTAGCTCTTTTTTCAAAGATTAAGTGTCCTTAGGGGTTTGGGTTCATTTCTCAGTCTTCAATTCTATTCCATTGATCTACCTATCTGTCATTGTACCAGTACCATGCAGTTTTTATCACAATTGCTCTGCATTACAGCTTGAGGTCAGGCATGGTGATTCCACCAGAGGTTCTTTTATCGTTGAGAATAGTTTCGGCTATCCTTGTTTTTTGTTTTTTTTTTTTTTTTTTAATTCCAGATGAATTTGCAAATGACCCTTTGTAATTCAGTGAAGGATTGAGTTGGAATTTTGATGAGGATTGCATTGAATCTGTAGATTGCTTTTCAGCAGGATAGCCATTTTTACTATATTAATCCTGCCAATCCATGAGCATGGGAGCTGTTTCCATCTTCTGAGATCTTCTTTGATTTCTTCCTTCAGAGACTTGAAGTTCTTACCATACAGATCTTTCACTTCCTTAGTTAGAGTCACACCAAGGTATTTTATGTATTTGTGACTATGGTGAAGGATGTTATTTCCCTAATTTTTTTCTCAGCCTGTTTATTTTTTGTGTCAAGAAAGGCCACTGATTTGTTTGAGTTAATTTTCTATCCTGATATTGCACTGAAGCTGTTAATCAGGTTTAGGAGTTCTCTGGTGGAATTTTTAGACACACTGATATATACTATCGTATCATCTGCAAATAGTGATACTTTGACTTCTTCCTCTCCAATTTTTATCCACTTGATCTCCTTTTGTTGTCTAATTTCTCTGGCTAAGACTTCAAGTACTATGTTTAATAGATAGGGAGAAAGTGGGCAGCCTTGTCTAGGTCCTGACTTTAATGGGATTACTTCATGTTTCTCTCCATTTAGTTTGATGTTGTCTACTGGTTTACTTTATATTGCTTTGATTATGTTTAGGTATGGGATTTGAATTCCTGATCTTTCCAAGACTTTTATCATGAAGGACTGTTGGATTTTGTCAAATGTGTTTCTCAGCACCTAATGTTATGATCATGTAGTTTTTGTGTCTGAATTTGTTTATATAGTGGAATTCTTTGATGGGTTTCTGTATATTAAACCATCCCTGCATTCCTGGAATGAAGCCTACTTGATCATGATGGATAATCATTTTGATGTGTTCTTGGATTCTGTTTGTGAGAATTTTATTGAGTATTTTGCATCGATATTCATAAGGGAAATTGGTCTGAAGTTCTCTTTCTTTGTTGGGTCTTTATCTGGTTTAGTTGAGGAGAACTGGAATTAGGTCTTCTTTGAAGGTCTGATAGAACTCTGCAGTAAACTAATCTGTTCCTGGGCTTTTTCTGGTTGGGAGATTATTAATGACTGCTTCTTTTTCTTTAGGGGACATGGGACTGTTTAGATTGTTAATCTTATCCTGATTTAACTTTGGTATCTGGTATCTGTCTAGAAAATTGTCCATTTCTTCGACGTTTTCTACTTTTTGTTGACTATACTCTTTTGTCGTAGGATCTGATGATGTTTTGGATTTCCTCAGGTACTGTTGTTATGCCTCCTTTTTCATTTCTGATTTTGTTATTTAGATATTGTTCCTGTGCCTTCTAGTTAATCTGTCTAAGGGTTTATCTATCTTGTTGATTTTCTCAAAAAACCAACTCCTGGTTTGGTTGATTCTTTGTATAGTTCTTTTAATTCCACTTGGTAGATTTCATCCCTGAGTTTGATTATTTCCTGCAGTCTACTCTTCTTGAGTGAATGTGCTTCCTTTTGTTCCAGAGCTTTCAGATGTGCTGTCAAGCTGCTCCTGTATGCTCTCTCTAGTTTCTTTTTGGAGACACGCTGAGCTAAGAGTTTTCTACTTAGGAATGCTTTCATTGTGTCCCATAAGATTGGGTATGTTGTGGCTTCATTTTCATAAAACTCTGAAAAGGCTTCACTTCTTTCTTTATTTCTTCCTTGATCAAGTTACCACATGATAGAGTGTTGTTCATCTTCCACCTGAATG
>NW_018393694.1:0-2391 GCF_900095145.1 Mus pahari | reverse complement strand
CACATGATAGAGTGTTGTTCATCTTCCACCTGAATGTTGGCTTTCTATTATTTATGTTGCCATTGAAGATCAGTCTTAGTCCGTGGTGATCTGATGGGATAAATTCAGTATTCTTGTTTCTGTTGAGGCCTGTTTTTTGACCAATTATATTGTCAGTTTTGGACAAGGGACCATGAGGTGCTGAAAAGAAAGTAAATCCTTTTTTTTTTTTTTAGGATAAAATGTTCTGTAGATATCTATTAAATCCGTTTGTTTCATAACTTCTGTTAATTTCAATGTGTCTCTGTTTAGTTTCTGTTTCTAGAATCTGTCCATTGATGAGAGTGGGGTTTTGAAGTCTCCCAATATTATTGTGTGCTTTGAACTTTGCTATAGTTTCTTTAATAAATGTGGATGCCCTTTCATTTGGAACATACATGTTCAGAATTGAGAGTTCATCTTGGAAGATTTTACCTTTGATGATTATGAAGTGCCTGTCTTTTTCTTTTTTTGATAACTTTGGCTTGGAAGTCAATTTTATAGGCATTAGAATGTTTACTCCAGCCTTTTTCTTTGGACCATTTGCCTGGAAAATTGTTTTCCATTCTTTTACTATGAGGTAGTGTCCTTATCTCTGGTATTAGATGTTCTAGCTGTCTCTGGCTGGAGCTTGTGCCTCCTGTGATTCTGTAGCCTCTGTCAGCACTCCTGGGAGTCCAACTCTCTCCTGAGTCCTAGTGCTCAGAGCATTCTCTGCAGGCAAGCTCTCCTCTTGCAGGGAAGGTGTCCAGAAGTCTTTAGCTCAGATCCTCCTCCTGAGTCCTGGGTTCAGAGCCCTCCCTGTAGGCCGACTCTCCTCTGGTAAGGAAGGTGCCCAGAGGTCTGGGTCTCAGCTCTGTCCCTTGGCTAAGGATGAAGGCCTGAAGGGACCCTGTCCAAGAAGCTCTGTTGCTTATGCAGCCCACTTGCTATCCTGTGTGGAGTGGTCTCTGTGAGACCTGGGATACAAGATAGCAACCTTATTTATAATAGCTAGAACCTGGAAGGTACCCAGACGTCTCTCAACAGAGAAATGAATACCGAATGGTACATTTATACAATGGAGTACTACTCAACTATTACAAACAATAAATTTATGAAATTCTTAAGCAAATGGATTGAACTAGAAAATATCACCCTGAGTGAGTTAACCCAATCACAAAAGAACTCACATTATATGTATTCACTGGTATTAGGTCAGAACCTCAGAATACTCAAGATACAAATTGCAAACACATGAAATTCAAGAAGAAGGAAGACCAAAGTGTGAATATTTCAGTCCTTCTAAGAAGGAGGTACAAAATACCAAAGGAAGGAGTTACAGAGACCATGTGTGGAACAGAGACTCAAGGAATGACCATCCTGAGATTGTACCACCCAGGGACCCATCCCATACACAACCACCAAATTCAGATATTATTGTGGAGGCCAACAAGTGCTCACTGACAGGAGCCTGATATAACTGTCTCCTGTGAGGCTCTGCCAGTGCCTGACAAATACAGCATGAGATGCTCATAGCCATCCATTGGATTGAACACCAGGTTTCCAGTGTAGGAGATATAGAAAGGACCAAAGGAGTTGAAGGGTTCACAGCTATATAGGAGGAATATAATATGAACTAACCAGCACCCTGAGCTCCCAGGGACTAAACCACCAACCAAAGAGAACAAGTGGTGGGACTCACGGCTCCAGCTACATATGCAGCACAGGATGGTCTAGTCAGCAATCAATGTGAAGAGAGAACCTTGGTCCTGAGAAGGCTCTATTCCCCAGTATAGGGGAATGCCAGAGCCAAGAAGGGGGAGTGAGTGTTTTGGTGAGCAGGAGGAGAGGGGAAGGAATAAGTGTAGGGGTATTTCAGTGGGAGACCAGGAAGTGGAATAACATTTGAAATTTAAATATAGAAAATATCTAATAAAATAAAAAAATTAAAAAAAAAGAATCTGAGGTAAGATGGTAGAACAAGGAGAATGTCTATGTTATTCACAAATATTAGGCAGATATTTAACAAATGCAGAATGTAGTTAAGTTCTTAGACCTTTCAAACCTTAATCAGCACTCATGGTTGAATGGATTAGAATTACTGCTGATATTGACCCTAATGACTATGCAATTGTTAAGCAATGATCAATAATCCTAGATATTTGTTTTATCTGTGGGAGAAGAGGTCATTTGTAAAGGGACTATAGACATTTCCAGAGAATTCTCTAGAAAACTCCAACTTTCTGGGATTTGTAGAGGTGTTAATAGGGTAGACATTAGTCTATGAATGAAGATCAGCAAGAGATATATGACATAATAACTTACCAATGAGAAACTCTGTCCCGCGCTACCTTCCCGCCAGCAAGAAATGACGCGGCACACAAACAGGAT
>NW_018393693.1:21106-24574 GCF_900095145.1 Mus pahari | reverse complement strand
TTTGAGGAGAGTTGGAATTAGGTCTTCTTTGAAAGTCTGATAGAATTCTGCAGTAAACCCATCTGGTCCTGGGCTNTTTTTAGTTGGGAGACTATTAATGACAGCTTCTATTTCCTTAGGTGATATAGGACTGTGCAACTTTCAGTAGCCTAAGAATCATAGCTCCTTAACACACTGAAATCTGTCTGGGAAGCTTATTTTCAGAGATGCATACCCAAGCAAAACTTGGATATGTAACATTAATGGGGAAATTCATTTCAAAAAGAGAAAATGATTTAAAGTCAGATTTCTTAAAGAGAGAAAGGAAAGTACTCTAAGAACCCTGAGATAAGGAGTCTGATATGACAAGTAAACACTTCTCAAAGAAGAGTAGCACTAATTTGTGTGTGTTTCTGTATGTGTGAGGGTATGTGTGTGTGTGTGTGTTCTTCCAAGGCCTGCCCCCTCTCTCTTTCTCTCCCTCTCTCTCTTTGTCTCTCTCTCCCATAATATGTATTATATCAAGGGCAAAAAGAATTTTGATTCAGTAAACACAGTTACAAGGTGGATTTGAAGGGAATATTATTCAGAAGAGTAGTGTATAAAGAACATTAGGACGTATCATATTAATGCTATGTAGGCACATTATAGTTACTGTCTTTGATAGTTTAATTGACACGTCTCTGTGAATGTACCCTTTGATATAAATAAGTAGAACTTACTTACCCTCTTTGACAAGATACCTTGAAAAACACAATTTGTATCTGAGAGTCATTTGTCTATAACAGCGAAGTTCCCTGACTTTTTACACAGCAAAATCAGCTTATATTTGGGGACAGAGCCCCTACCTCATTCAAAACTTTTCACCCATTACCCTAAGTCCTTATCTATCTTTTACAAAATTAGTGATATTAGTCACTTTCCTGATGCTTTAATAAAATATCATGACTAAAAACACCTTATAGAGAAAAGAGTTTGTTTAGGTTTATAGTTCCAAGATGTTAGATTCTATAGTGGTAGAGAAAACACTGCTTATTCACATAAACACATACACAAACACACACACACACACACACAGAGAGAGGGAGAGAGAGAGAGAGAGAGAGAGAGAGAGAGAGAGAGAGAAAGAGAGAGAGAGAGTCACACATGCATGCCAAATAAAAAAGCATGATTTAAAAAATGCAAATACATTATTTTAAGTATTTGTAATTGAAAATATCATTGACATGTGGGATTAGCTTTTTAAAAAATCATATTGTAGGGCCCCCTTTTGGGGGAGCCCCCTCAGGTCACAGGTATCAGGGCTCTCCAAAGAAAACATGAGACACTTCTTGATGCAAAAGCACAAGGTAGCTTTAGTGGTGGAGCTCTGGGTCGACATGTATCTCACACAGGAGACAGAGGAAGTCGACCCTGAGACTCAAAACCTAGGGGTTTTTATAGGGTAAGGGTCAGGGGATGGGGAGAATTGGCATGGTTACATGTGATTGGCTCATTCAAACATAGCAAGGTCAGCAGAATAGTACATGCAGGCTAAAACGTTTAGGAATTTCAAGGGCCTGAGGTTTCTCAGGGACAGCAGGATGTCTGGTTAATGTATGACTCTTAGTAAGCTAAGGGAGGCACCGCCCTGCCAGATGGCCATTGAGTCAGCCTCAATAGCCCGGGCCAGTTCCTGCATTCCTTTCCTTCTTATCTTTGTGGCGAATTCATTCTAGTTTCAAGGCAGCCTGGGCCCGCCTGGGCAATTTTTAACCTTAAGTTTACATCAAAGTAACCCTTTATGTCTTACATTATTTGAACCTTAAATTCCCAGCCTCAGGCTNCTAAGCTCACAAAACAACAAAACAACTCATAAGTTAAATGAATCCTAGGCCCTAAATTTCACTTCTCTTCAATATCAGTTGTTACACTGGAATCCTGGAGGTATGTAGCATTATAATCTGATTTAGATCTTTGCTCTGGGTCACCCAGACTCCAGTCCATACTGGTGAGAGTGTGGAAAGCAGAAGTGACACAGCTTCTGGGACAGACCCCATTTTCCAGGCACCTTTCCCGCCAGAGGAGAGTTGGCCACCCGGGAGGGCTCTCACTGCCTGAGCTGGTGAGGGAGCCATCTTTGCTCCAGGTCACCCAGGCTCCTGTCTGTGTACTTGAAAATGAGGACTGCAGAAGCGACACAGCTTCTGGGACAGACCCCATTTTGGGCTCTGGACACCTGGGCATCTTTCCTGCCAGAGAAGAGGTGGCTGCCCAGGAGGGCTCTGTCCACCAGAGGAGGTGAGAGAGCCATATTGTGTCCAGGGACCCTCGGAGAATAGTCTTTGCAAGTGAGTGTGCAAGTTGCAGAGGTGATACATCTTCTGGGACAGCCTCCATTTCAGGCCTAAATCTTCAGCTAGGAGGCAGGTCTGAATGCCAGAACTCTGTGCACCTTCCCTGCAAGAGGAGAGCTTGCCTGCAGAGAGTACTCTGACCACTGAGACTCAGGAGAGAGCTGGACTCCCAGGACTGCTGACAGAGGCTAACAGAATCACAGGAGGAACAAGCTCCAACAAGAGACAACTATAACAACTAACTCCAGAGATTACCTAATGGTGAAAGGCAAGCATAAGAATCTTACTAACAGAAACCAAGACCACTCACCATCATCAGAACCCAGAACTCCAACTTCAGCCAGTCCTGGGTACCCCAACATACCTGAAATGCATGACTCAGATTTGAAGACATATCTCATGATGGTAGTAGAAGATCTTAAGAAGGGCATTAATAACTCACTTAAAGAAATACAGGAGAACACTGCTAAAAAGGTAGAAGCCCTTAAAGAATCATAGGAGAACACTGCTAAACAGGCAGAAAATCTTAAAAAACAACAGGAAAACACTGCTAAACAAGTAGAAGTCCTTAAAGAGGAAAGACAAAAATCCCTTAAAGAATTACAGAAAAATACAGCAAAACAGGTGATGGAATTGAACAAAACCATCCAAGACCTAAAAAAGGACGTGGAAACAATAATAATGATAATAATAATAACAACGATAATACCAAAGTCAAACAACTCTGGAGATAGAAACCCTAGGAAAAAAATCAGGAATCATAGATTTGCGCATCAGCCATAGAATACAAGAGATAGAAGAGACAATCTCAGCTGCAGAAGATTCCATAGAGAACATGGGCACAACAATCAAAGAAAATGCAAAACACAAAAAGATTCTAACTCAAAACATCCAGGAAATCCAGGACACATTGAGAAGACCAAACCTATGGGTAATAGGAGTAGATGAGAATGAAGATTTCAAGTTAAAGTGCCAGCAAATATCTTCAGCAAAATTATAGAAGAAAACATCCCAAACTTAGAGAAAGAGATGCCCATGAACATACAAGAAGCCTACAGAACTCCAAATAGACTGGACTAGAAAAGAAATTCCTCCCGACACATANTAGTCAGAACAAAAAATGCACTAAATAAAGATAGAGTATTAAAAGAAG
>NW_018393693.1:0-20796 GCF_900095145.1 Mus pahari | reverse complement strand
GACAGATGTTATGCAGACCCTAAGAGAACAAAAATGCCAACCCAGGCTACTATACCCAGCAAAACTCTCAATAACCATAGATAGAGAAACCAAAGTATTCCATGATAAAACCAAATTCACACAATATCTATCCACAAATCCAGCCCTTNAAAGGATAATAAAGGGAAAACACCAAAACAAGGATGGAAACTACACCCTAGAAAAACCAAGAACACAATCCTTCAAAAAAACTTAGAAGAAGACAGCCACAAGAACAGAATTCCAACTTTAACAACAAAAATAACAGGAAGCAATTACTTTTCTTTAATTTCTCTAAACATCACTGGACTCAATTCCCTAATAAAAAGACATAGACTAAGACACTGGCTACACAAACAGGACACAACATTTTGCTGCTTACAGGAAACCCACCTCAGGTAAAAAGACAGACACTACCTCAAAGTTAAAGGCTGGAAAACGATTTTCCAAGCAAATGGTCCAAAGAAATAAGCTGGGATAACCATTCTAATATTAAATAAAAATGGCTTCCAACCCAAAGATATCAAAAAAGACAAGGAGGGGCACTTCATACTCATCAAAGGTAAAATCTACCAAGAGGAACTCTCAATTCTGAATATCTATGCTCCAAGTACAACAGCAGCCACATTCATTAAAGAAACTTTAGTAAAGCTCAAAGCACACATTGCACCTCACAAAATGATAGTGGGAGACTTCAACACCCCACTCTCACAAATGGACAGATCCTGGAAACAGAAACTAAACAGAGACACATAGACACTAACAGAAGTTATGAAGGAAAAGGATTTAATAGATATCTACAAAACATTTTATCCTAAAACAAAAGTATTTACCTTCTTCTCAGCACCACATGGTACCTCCTCTAAAATTGTCCATATAATTGATTACAAAATAGGTCTTGACAGATACAAAAATATTGAAATTATCCCACACATCCTATCTGATCACCACGAACTAAGGCTGATCTTCAATAATAAAAGATAGAAAGACAACACTCACTTGTAAACTCAACAATACTCTACTCAATGATTCCTCGATCAAGCATGAAATAAAGAAAGGAATTAAAGGCTTTTTAGAGTTTAATGAAAATAAAGCCACAACATACCCAAACTTATGGGACACAATGAAGGCAGTCCTAAGAGGAAAACTCATAGCCCTGAGTGCCTCCAAAAAGAAACTAGAGAGAGCACATACTAGCAGTGTGACAGTACACCTAGAAGCCCTAGAACTAAAGGAAGCAAATTCACCCAAGAGAAGTAGATGGTAGAAAATAATCAAACTAAGGGCTGAAATCAACCAAGTGGAAGCAAAAAGAATTATTCAAAGAATCAACCAAACCAGGAGCTGGTTCTTTGAGAAGATCAACAAGATAGATAAACACTTAGCCAGACTAACTAGAGGGCACAGGGACAGTATTCTAATTAACAAAATCAGAAATGGAGAAGGAGACATAACAACAGATCCTGAGGAAATCCAAAACATCATCAGATCCTACTACAAAAGTTTATACTCAATAAAACTCGAAAACCTGGATGAAATGGACAACTTCCTAGACAGATACCAGGTACCAAAGTTAAATCAGGATCAGATTAAAGATCTAAACAGTCCCATTTCTGCTAAAGAAATAGAAGTAGTCATCAATAGTCTCCCAACCAAAAAAAGCTCAGGACCAGATGGGTTTAGTGCAGAGTTCTATCATACCTTCCATGAATACCTAATTCCAACTCTCCTCAAACTATTCCACAAAATAGAAACAGAAGGTACTCTACCCAATTCATTCTATGAAGCCACAATTACTCTGATACCTAAACCACACAAAGATCCAACAAAGAAAGAGAATGTCAGACCAATTTCCCTTATGAATATCCACAAAAAATATTCAATAAAATCCTTGCAAACCGAATCCAACAACACATGAAAATGATAATCCATCATGACCAAGTAGGTTTCATCCCTGGGATACATAGATGGTTTAAAATATAGAAATCCATGAATGTAATCCTCTATATAAACAAATTCAAAGACAAAAAACACATGATCCTTCCGTTAGATTCTGAGAAATCATTTGACAAAATCCAACACCCCTTCATGATAAAAGTCTTGGAAAGATCAGGAATTCAAGGCCTCTACCTAAACATAATAAAATCAATATACAGCAAACCAGTAGCCAACATCAAAGTAGATGGAGAGAAACTTGAAGCCATTCCATTAAAATCATGAACTAGACAAGGCAGCCCACTTTCTCGCTACCTATTCAATATAGTACTTGAAATCCTAGCCAGAGCAATTTGACAACAAAAGGAGATGAAGGGGTTAAAAATTGGAAAGGAAGAAGTCAAAATGTCATTATTTGCAGATAATATGATGGTATATATAAGTGACCCTAAAAAGTCCACCAGAGAACTCCTAAACCTGATAAACAGCTTCAATGCAGTAGTTCGATATAAAATTAACTCAAACAAATCAGTAGCCTTCCTCTACACAAAAATTAAATGTTCTGAGGAAGAAATTAGGAAAACCACACCCTTCACAATAGTCACAAATAGTATAAAATACCTTGGTGTGTCTCTAAGGAAGAGAAAGTTCTGTATGATAAGAACTTCAAGTTTCTGAAGAAAGAAATTGAAGAAGATCTCAGAATATGGAAAGATCTCCCATGCTCATTGATTGGCAGGATTAACAGAGTCAAGTGGACATCCTGCTGAAAGCAATCTACAGATTCAATTCAATCCCCATTTAAATTCCAACATAATTCTTCACTGAGTTAGAAAGGGCAACTCGCAAATTCATTTGGAATTATAAAAAAACCTAGGGTAGCAAAAACCATTCTCAACAATAAAAGAACCTCTGGTGGAATCACCATGCCTGACCTTAAGCTTGTACTAGAGAACAATTGTGATAAAAACTGCATGGTACTGGTACAGTGGCAAACAGATAGATCAATGGAATAGAATTGAAGACTCAGAATGAATCCACACACCTATGATCACTTGATTTTAACCAGGGAGCTAAAACCATCCAGTGGAAAAATGACAGCATTTTCAACAAAGGGTGTTGGCACAACTGGCGGTTATCATGTTGGAGAATTGATCCATTCTTATCTCCTTGTCCTGGATTTATGTTGTTTATTTTTCATATATGAAACCCCAAATTTTTCTCTCAGCATATCCTCTAAATTGAACTATTAATAAAATTAGGGAAAAACAATGAGATTGAATCAAATCTATAAGAACACTAAGTACCCATCTGTTAGTTTGTCATGGAAGAATCTCTACTGGTGAAAATTTAGCAGAGGAATTCAGTACATCCAACAATATCCACTGCCTGATGAACAGAATGTAATTGGAGGTGATGTGATCTGATATCTCTTTATGGGATCTAAGTGTGGCACTATATTCTGATAAAGAAAATATTTTGAAATATTCCTCACATATGAAGTTTCCAGTCATAAATTTTAGATTATTAGTACACAAAAGGATTCTCTGTGAAATTCATGTAAGGAAGGCAGATGTCAAGATAACATCAATGGTTTCCTTATAGTCATAACACATAACAAAATTTTTTCATTATATCATTAGTACAATATCACTTCCAACTTTACTAACACAATAGTTAAATACAAAGACCTGGTATAAAATGATGGAGGAATAGAAGTATTTACTTTTTGGAGTTTTCCTGGTAATTAATAGGATGGATTCTCTGAAGTATTAACCACAAATTTTCCTCTACCTTATGGAAATAAATGTAAAAATGTTTTATCTTTGTAAAAATAATAGGGAATTATTTCGTGCCTTAAATTTGCAAGTCAGTAGCAAGGGAACCACAATAAATTTTTATCTGTGTCCTCGTGTTTTTCACCTTTTCGGCAGGTATTAAAAGATATGTCATGCTTTGCCACCTAAAGCTATTTTTTGGAGTTCCTATGATATATATCTGTCTAATGTTTTTCTTATTTCCTTTGAGTATTCTTCTTTAAATTATTTTATTTATTTGCCTTCTAATCATTGCCCAACCTTGGTCCTCCCTCCAACAGTTACCCATCCCATTCTTCTCCCCACTCACCTTAGAGAGGTTGCTCTCCCCAGGGCTCCCCCTTCCCTGGGGCCTCTTAAGGATTAAGTATGTTTTCTTACTTGAGCCGAGGTAGTGGTGGTAATATTAATATAGATGTTCTATTTAGGCATGAACAATTGGTCTCTTATATTCAGCAACTGGACCAGGCATATATATCTAACTGAATTCACCTGTCCATTGAAAATAGAGATCTCAGACAGAACTTTTTCTATCTTACTTTTGTCTATCTTTTCCTGATTTCAATTTTTGAATTTCAGTAACTAAATATGAGCTACTAACTGTTTTGGAGAATGAATAATTACAATTTATTTGTTATTTTTTCAAGTACAATACAAGAATTAGAGCAGTCAGAAAAAAACATCATATTAGTCACTACTATTTCATGACATAGAGTCATACCTTTTATGACCTTATAGTAGCTATGGGATTCCTACACAGACTAAGCCCTAGGTGTTCCTAGTGGATTGTTTAATCCACTTTTTAGTGATAGTCTGAATTTTCATTATTCTTTTTCCTTAATTCCTTTCTCCCTTCTTTAACAGTTCTCTTACCAATGCCAAATAAGTATATGAATTCAAATCATTGGCTTAGAGTTAGCCTCTATGGGAAATACTTAATTCATATGCCAATATCTTAGTCTCTTTAATAGTCATTTATATTGACCATCTGATTAAATATACCGTGGAAAGAATGATTCTTCCAGGTCAATTAGAGATATTTTATTAAAGGAAGTAGATAGAGTTTTTGAGGTTAATAGGATTGCCTTTCTACTTCTAAACACATATAGAGCATATTTTATACCCTCCCATGTATATTTTTTTGCTTTCTTCCAAACTTATTGTTGTGATAGATAGATAGATAGATAGATAGATAGATAGATAGATAGATAGATAGATAGATGATAGATATGTAGATAGATAGATAGATAGATAGATAGATAGATAGATAGATAGATAGATAGAGGAGTCTGGTATCTTTAATTTTAATTTTATATATGTTTCCAGGGATGCTGAGTTGATATTGGATCACTAATTAGTATGATTTTTTTTCTGTACAGGACTATTTTTCCTACTCTCAGCATTTCTTAGTTACCTGAAGTTTATGTGACATTGAAGCCTCATGATGTTTGCCTTACTCACTTTGGTATGTCTATTGGCTTTCTCCTTGTTCAGCTAATATTTAGGCAGTCATGGTGAGACTTTATCAATTTAACTCCTGATTGTAAAGAGAAGAAACAGCTTACTCCTACTAATTAGCTATATTCACACTACAAAAGAAGATAATTTTAACGATAGAAACATTTTGTATGTTTTCAATAACTACAAAAAAACTTGAGAAGTGTTCACAATTGGTAAATACTAAACATATGGAAAATGCTAATGCCCTTTACTCAAAATTACTATATAGTATATAATGGGACAATATGTGACCGTTTTCCTCATAAGTTGGTGAATATATAATTGTTATATGTTAATAAATTTATAAAAGAAAATGACAAAGTAAAATATTAAAGTGCATACATGGTGCTAAGATAGTTGTTGTTTGATGTTTTTGAAAACTAACAAGAAGTAAAGAAAAATCATGCCCAGGAACCATGTGACAAAGCTAAATGCCAGAAGCTCAGGGTAGGTGCCTGACTGTGAAATTGTAGAGGGCTTTTTTCTTGATTCACTTACTATGATCCAGATGTCATGATAATTAGCCTAACTTCCCTCTAAAAACCTCTTCCTTCATGTAATCTCAAGGACTCTCCACCAAATTCTAAAATTCTTGAGAACTCCATTAAGGTGAAAGTGAATGGCCAACATGGGAACACAAGCCTCCAGAGATATCTTTTATATCTGTGCCAACTCCCATGATGAATATGAGGAGCTTGCATCATCTGCCTTGATACTGACAAAAATAACACACAGGCCAGTGTTCTTTAGGTACACCAGAGCTTATGAAGGAGGGGGAAAAGATCACTACTTACAGAGCTTTCCTGGTATGCATGGCAGACCAATACTCAGTGAATGAAGTTTTTGACACCTCAGTATTTTGTACACTTGTCTGTTTCTAGAACACTGGTAAGCACTAAAATATATACTTATATAAAGTTATAACTATAAGGGGAACAAAATCAAGCCACTTTTTTCCTTGTGAAAAAAACAGAAAATAATGGCAATAAATGTTGAATAGTCATTCTATAAACACACTGAGTTATCTTTTCCATTCTTCTTTCCACCACACTTCACTGTATAATTATGTATGTACTGTATATATGTATAATTCATATTTTGATGATCAGTATCAGAAGATGCCATTTAGAAGCTGTTAACGAGATAATTGTACTAAAATATAAAGGAGGTAACTGTATCTTATGGGAAAAAAACACAATCAGCTTGGCTAACCTTGTACTTCTTCTCCTAACTTGAATAAGAATGAGGTTTACTGCTCGCAAGTAATATGTCTAATGATTCCAGAATCAAATTTTTTCTTGGTTGCAATGGCTTTCATTCTGTAACCAGTGGCAGTGATCTGACATATGAGCCACTGTGGAGGTGAGTAAATAAAATATGGTACGTAATATTGCTTGCTAAAACTTAGCAAGTCTCTATGGAAGAATGAGAAATATGTTTCTGTTTCTGGTCTATTTTTTCAAAACACAAATCAAGAAGACATAGTTGTTGGTGTGTAAGGGACAACATCATTCTATGTGAAAAAGACTGTTGAGTTGCATGAATATTAATCAGGTACAGTTTTGTTCATCAATTTTGAAAAATTGTTCCCTTATAATTTATACTTCTGAAAAATGAATATATTATGTATTTCCCTCTAAGTACTAATATTTAAAGAAGAACCAAGTAAGAAATCTCATGAATTAGAATAATAGTCTAGATGTGTTGAGATTAGATGCACAGGTCATTCCATATATTTAAGAAGGTAGAGAAAACATAACATGTAAATTTCATTTTTGAAATTATTTTCCCCAATTTTGTAAATTATTTTTATTATTATTTTCTTTATTTACATGTCAAATGCTATCCCAAAAGTTCCCTATACCCNCCCGCCCCTGCTCCCCTACCCACCCACTCCCACTACTTGGCCCAGGCCTTCCCTTGCACTGGGTCACATAAAGTTTGCAAGACAAAGGGGCCTCTCTTCCCAGTGATGGCCAATTAGGCCATCTTCTGCTACATATGCAGCTAGAGACACAAGCTCAGGGAGTACTGGTTAGTTCATATTGTTGTTCCAACTACAGGGTTGCAGCCCCCTTCAGCTCCTTGGGTACTTTCTCTAGCTCCTCCATTGGGGACCCTGTGTTCCATCCAATAGCTGGCTGTGAGCATCCACTTCTGTGTTTGCCAGGCACTGGCATAGCCTCACAAGAGGCCACTATATCAGGGTCCCTTCAGCAGAATCTTGCTGGCATGTGCATTAGTATCTACATTTGGTGGCTGATGATGGGATGGATTCCTGGATGGGGTAGTCTCTGGATAGTCCATCCTTTCATCTTAGCTCTAAATTTTGTCTATGTTCCTATATCCTTTCATGAGTAATTTGTTCCTTTTTCTAAGGAGGAATGAAGTATCCACACAATGGTCATCCTTCTTGGTTTTCTTGTGTTTTGCAAAATGTATCTTGGGTATTCTAAGTTTCTGGGCTAACATCCGCTTACCAGTGAGTACATATCTAGTGACTTCTTTTGTGATTGGGTTACTTCACTAAGGATGATATCCTCCAGATACAACCATTTGCCCAAGAATTTCATGAATTCATTGTTTTTAATAGCTGAGTAGTACTCCATTGTGTAAATGTAACACAGTTTCTGTATCCATTCCTCTATTGGGGGACATCTGGGTTCTTTCCAGCTTCTGGCTATTATAAATAAAGCTGCTATGAACATAGTGGAGCTTGTGTCCTTATTACCAGTTGGAAGATCTTCTGGGTATATGCCCAGAAGAGGTATTGCTGGGTCCTCTGGTAGTACTATGTCCAATTTTCTGAGGAACCACCAGACTGATTTCCAGAGTGGTTGTACAAGCTTGCAATCCCACCAGCAATGGAGGAGTGTTCCTCTTTCTCCACAACCTCGCCAGCATCTGCTGTCACCTGAATTTTTAATCTTAGTCATTCTGACTGCTGTGAGATGGAATCTCAGGGTTGTTTTGATTTGCATTTCCCTGATGACTAAGGATGTTGAACATTTTTTCAGGTGTTTCTCAGCCATTTGATATTCTTCAGTTGAGAATTCTTTATTTAGCTGTGTACCCCATTTTTTAATGGAATTTTTTGAATTTCTGGAGTCCAGCTTCTTGAGCTCTTTGTATACATTGGATATTATTCCTCTATCAGATTTATGATTGGTAAAAATCCTTTCCCAATCTGTTGGTGGCCTTTTTGTCTTGTTGACACTGTCTTTTGCCTTACAGAAGCTTTGCAATTTTTTTTAGGAAGCATAACTCTTTAATGCATAAAAGATAAATAAAAGGTAGTCTGTGCAGAAATGAAATGATATTTAGCTATAAAAACTGAAATAAAAATATGGAAACATTGTAAGACATTGAAGACCTTGGAAACATTAGAGTGGCTAGTCAGACAATCTTACATGGTATATGACAGACCTAAAAGGTGAAGGTAAGAGCAGATAACTCTTTAAAAGGAAGAATAGATTGATTGCTCATATCTGACTGATTATCGTGTGGTGATAAATAGATAACAGGATTAGGATTTCTTATAAAATAATAGAAATATTAGAAATTGATACTCATATATCACTATGAGTATAGTGCATAATACTTAACTGTTTCAAATGTTAGCTTACAAGTGAATGTAAACTGTCAACTAGACTATTAAACAGATATGTGAAGATTTTTACAAGACATGCAGAAAGTATAGTTCAATAAAAACAAAAAATTGGCCTCCCCGTTTTATTTTGCCTTATGAGATTATTATTTTTCTTTGGGTCCTTTTTCTAGCTCCTTCATTAGGTATCCTGTGCTCTGTCCAATGGATGGCTGTGAGCATTCATTTCTGTATTTGTCAGGCACTGGCAGAGCCTCTCAGGAGACAGCTATATCAAGCTCCTGGCAGCAAGTTCTTGTTGACATCCACAATAGTGTCTAGTTTTTAAAGTTGATCCAGTTTGTGCTGTCATGTCTTTGGTACTATGAATGAAGGCTTTCTAGATTTGATGCTTACTGTAGAGGAAGAATTTGATTAGATATACAAATCTACATTGTTACAAGTTTATTGTTGCCTGTTAACTTGGGTGACTATTGAAATACGGATAATTATATCAACAGATTCCAAAGAAGCCAAAGTCTATGAAGGCTAGTCATTGGGGCTGATCATCAATATAGTTAAGTCCTTAAGTGTTCAATTGCATTATCGCACAACCAAAATATGAACTATGGTTTGTATTTCTAATAGACAGATCTCCTAGGATAATGATGTTAAGTGCTCAAGGATACAAAGGTTAGGACAGTTCCATTATAATACTAATATTTTAAAGTAAATCTTAACACTAATTTCAGCTATAATAGCAACGGTAATGGAAGTGTAACCCACAGTCATGTTAACACTTGTCTTATCAAATAAGATCATTACTCATCTGTATCGCTTCCATTTGAATCAACTGCCTTCAGTTCCCCAGGATGCATTTAATCATCTTATATATACAGTGTTCTTCACAAGAAAAAATGGTTAAAGTTTAGAATTCCATTGATATTCAAATAGCATATTTCTTTATTTATTCTAGGATCTTCTCATGATAATTGCCAAATAACTTTGATGGAGAATATTTCAGAGGTTACTGAATTTATTCTTGTAGGCTTGACAGATGCCCCAGAGCTTCAGATTCCTTTGTTTATTACCTTCACTCTCATTTATTTGATCGCACTGTTTGGGAATCTTGGGATGATCATGCTGATTCTGCTGGACTCCAGACTCCATACTCCCATGTACTTTTTCCTCTGTAGCCTCTCCCTGGCAGACTGTGTTTATGCTTCAGCAATCACCCCCAAAGTGATGGAAGGGTTTCTCACAGGAAATAAGATAATATCCTACAATGCATGTGCTGCCCAGATGTTCTTCGTTGTCGCCTTCATTGCTATTGAAAGTTTAATCCTTGCCTCAATGGCCTATGACCGTCATGCAGCTGTGTGCAAACCCCTGCACTATACTACCATCATGACAAGTACCACCTGTATTCTAATTGTCACCTGCTGCTACATGTGTGGGATCTTGCAATCTTCTGTCCATGTTGCTCTTGCATTTTGTCTTTCTTTCTGTCATTCCAATGTGATTAATCACTTTTTCTGTGACATTCCACCACTGCTGGACATTTCTTGTTCTGATACCTACACAAATGAGATTACAGTCCTTGTCTTGGGTACTTTGGACGGTATTTTCACTCTCTTGGTTATCTTAAACACTTACCTGCTTATTTTCATTGCTATCCTGAGGATGCGTTCAGCTGAAGCACAGAGGAAGGCCTTCTCTACCTGTGCATCTCATCTTATCACTGTATCCATCTTCTTTGGGTCAACCATGTTCATGTATTTACAGCCCAGTTCTAATCATTCCATGGACACAGACAAAATTGCATCTGTGTTTTACACTATGGTCATTCCTATGCTGAACCCTGTAGTATACAGTTTAAGGAACAAGGAGGTAAAAAATGCATTTAAGAAAGTTGCTGGAAAATTAATGTCTTCACTTCAGTTAATCAATTAATTCCAAAGTATTTTTAAAGCATATGAAACACTGGGTCTTTAGTTTTGATGAATAGTCTATTTGTAAATATTATTTATCAATGATTTCATTCAACTGTTCTTTTTCATGAGAGCTCTGTCTTCATGCATTGAGAATATGATAAATTTATTGTGAATTTTAATTGTATCATGCTCAAAATATGATGTCAATTTAACACTTAAATAAAGATTATAATGTTTTGAGTTCACATGCAACATTACTTCATAATTTTTTGTTAAATCTGCTTTGTAAGTCAATTTAATGTGTGCATGATAACTGTTATACTTTAAGTTATTTTATTATTATCATTTTTAGTGATCATAATGTCTTTTTTATAAGTAAAGGTATGTAAATTTCCTTCTAAATTCTTCGCGTCCAATCATAGTATATACTTCTGCTTGCTCCCTTGTAATTTATGGTCTCAGTGTTTAGTAATTTTTAAACTTCAAAATATATGATGCAAATCAATTTTTTCAAACATTAATACTAAAACAAATTAGGTTGAGATTTGGTTATACAGAATTCCAACATCTAATCCAAATAAGATTACTTCATATAGTTTGGATGATAAAAAGTCTTGAATCATGATGTTAAAATAATTTCAGTGTTGGAATTTCCATAATGAGTGGAAGTATATTTTCTTATTCTAACTAGTAATGAATTTCAGAGATGAGTACAGACTGCAGCCAACAAAATTAATCTATATGATAAGTAGTATACATCATAAATTCTATAACGTTAAGTAACAAGATAAGTACTCTCTGATCATTTAAGTAGTATTTTTTAAATGTTTATAAAATTCTTATAACCTATTAAGTATACAAGTAACAATTAATTTTAAAAAATCTATTCCTTTCTCATGTACTAGATAGTTTTTAACTACATCTAATGCCTATTTTGCATAGTAATATTTTCCATCACTTTGCTTCAGTTGTTTCTGGTAAATACATTAATGAATTTCAACAAAGGAAATTTTATAACAGGATTATGTATTCTAATGGTTGTCATCAGAAGGACAAAGAGTTTTCTTCATTAATAAATAATGTGTTGAGTTAAATGCAGCTGTCAAACTCAAGAACAGAAGCAATGGGAAGTTCTTATTTGCAGGATTCAGAAGGAATATTTGATAAGGGAACCCAATATCAGAGTTAATGTGGAACTGCATTAATTGTGATTATTGAAACTGATATCCAGATGGAAATGTGCATTCCTGAGGACAGTAACTGCTCTCTATGAGTACTATTGTTCAACAAACATCACAAATTGATTATTTAATTATTGAGATGCTATAAAGGGGAATGAATGAGTGGGTGAGTGAGAAGAATCACAACAGAGACTGCATAAATGTGTAAACACCAATTTGGATTCCTTCTGAGTAATCATAGGATTCTGGGTCTGGTTATTCTATGTGCTAAAGGAAGGGTCTAAGATTACTGAACTTCCTGTCTTTCCTGTACAGAACTGAAATATAAAGTATAAACTTTTGTATTGTGTAAAGATAGAACTTATCATTCAGTAAATTCTCTACACTGAATGCTGAAACTGTTTACAGCTTAAGAAAACTAATGAAAAATTATAAGTTTGAGTCAAACCAATGCTACTAAATATTCAGATTCTCCCATCTCCACTCCCTGGGGGCCATAATGCAATTAGAAGTGATGAGAAGTGCCATCTATGAGATACTGGTGCTATATTCTGACAAAATTCATTTCTGTTTTGTGAAAACAAGGTTATTAGTTCCAAATGCCTTCTCTGAGGTAGTAACACTAGAAAAGCAAATATGTATAAAACATCAATGGCTGCCTCACATTAATAAGAAAATTGTTTCATTAACAATTCACTATTAAACCTCTTCCATCTATATTAATGCAATATCTAAAACCAAACACTTCTTTTTTTTTTTTTTTGAGACAGGGTTTTTCTGTACAGCCCTGGCTGTCCTGGAACTCACTTTGTAGAACAGACCAGCCTCTAACTCAGAAATCCACCTGCCTCTGCCTCCCAAGTGCTGGGATTAAAGGCATGCACCACAAAAGAAGGGAGCCATAGAAATATTTATATTGTGGCATTGGGATGACATTTAATAGGACAGTTTATGTGAAGCCTTAAGCAGAATGTTTTCTCCTGTGTGGAAATAATATTTAGAAGTTGTTTTACCTCTAGTAAAAATAATATAGAATTAGCCTGTGCCTCTTTATTACAAGTCTACCAAAGTGTTTTGAATTAATCTTCATGTTGGTAAGCTTTTCAGAAGAATTAACAGATGGGTCCATGCCTGGTCAACTAAAGATACCTTCTTGTGGACCAAGAATATTTCTCTCTCTAACTCTGTTAACTAAAACATTTAATGTTTTTGTGACACCAAACCTTCATTTACAGAATCATCTCCCTTCTATCTACTTAGAATATTCAAGATGTGCAAAGTTGAAAACTTGATGTGTCTTCCCATGAGAAGTACTAAATACAAACAAAAAAATGTTCTGGAAAGTTTCTTTCCTCAGGGATAAGCAAATAAAAGGCTATACTGTGTGTTTTATAAAGCTCTACTATTTCAGTGAAGATAAATTCAAATATATCTGTAGTACAGAGAGTCTAAAAATTCACAATCATAAAAACTGATCCCATTTTGCATTAATTTTTGGGACAGAACAAAAAGTTGAGCTCTGATATCCATGGGAAAACAAGGAAAAGGAATATTCAGGAAGAACAAGTATTGGCTTTTTTTCCAAGCCACAAATAAAGGCTAAATGAAATATCTGAGTGCATTTGTAGTTTGTCTTCATAACATGGCCCTGGTCCTGTAGAAATTGAAAGAAACTGAGTCATTCATTAGGCAATAGCAGGACAATAACAGCTCTGGAAAATTTCTCTCTCTTCAATATAATATTTGTTAGAAAAAAAGAGCTTTATTTATCAAAACCACACAATTAGTTCTTGGAAAATGTTTATACAAAAAGTATTAACCTCTATTCATCAACTTATGATGAACCCTCCTGGAATATTTTTTATGAAAAAATAACCAAGAAATGCAATAAGCACCATGAATCCCACTCAAGAGAAAACAAATACACTATGTAAAGAGAAAGTAAAACAACATACAATCTTTAAAACTTTATTATAAACACTATATGTGTATGTGTATACACATAACTTATATGATCTGCAAGGTATTTAAGTTACAAAGTTAATAGTGAGATTGATTATGACTTTCCTGGGCATCCTTACTGTTGTTTAACCCTCTTATTTCCTTCATCCATATCCATGCCCCTCCCAACACAGTTTTTTTCCTAAACATCTATGTTGTCTTTAAAATAAGTTTGAAGAGAAAGAATTTATTTTTAATGACAACGCACTTAATTGCTATAGTATGATTGCACTAATAGATATCAGGACTTGACAAATGCAAGGCAAATTCATTTCTTTGAACCATATCTCTGGCTCATCCCTTAATATGTTTTCTCATGTATACTCTATCGTGGCCCATAATAAAACATTTATTAAAAAAATCTTAATGAGAGAAGGCTAAGATGTATATCCTGAGATTTTAGTGAAAATAATTTGTTGCTTAACTTGGCTGTCAGTCAAATGATGGGATCTCTTTCGTCTAAGTTTCTATCCATCTATGATCCCATAAGCTTTTTTCATCTAAATTCAGACACAGTACCCTTCTCTGTCTCCAAAAATTTAGGTTGAAAGGCCAATGTGAAATCAAAGACCTCCAGAGGTTTTCATTCACATGCACTGCCTTTCTTTAAATGCATGCAAAGTTTCTACCACTGCCTTAAAATTGGTAAAAGCATAAGTACAGTTTTGTTTCACAGTAAAGCTCCACAAATCAAGGTGGAGAATCTCTACAGGTAGAAAATTAGAATTGCTTGAGCCAATGACACATAAATGAATGTTTACATTACCAAATGTTTTGTAGCGCTATTTCCTAGGACAAAAGTAGGTGCCACTTTATACATATATAGACATTTTCAAGAAACTCCAGAATTTCTAACCATTGTAATATTAATAATGTAACTTATATTGTAGTAATAATAAACACTGTGACTTAGAGTTGTATAAAATATACCAGAAAATGGAACTCAACTTTACACCACTATGAACCACTTGTAGCAGCTACTGTGATTAAAAAAAAAAAAAAAACTCAAATTCTATCTGCTTCATTCAATATAAATGGACTGTCTGTCCCTATGCAGTACCCAAGACATACATCCACACACAAGCCTGTAGTAGACAATAAGAAGAAATCTGTGTACAAGATATGCCTCTTACTTCAAATCACATGGTAAGGTTTGATAGGTATGTTTTTTATTTGTCATGTTGAAGGTAAATCTCATGCAATTCTAAAATGACATTGATGAAGCCGTTTCCTGAGGCAACTGGATTAAATCTTGTGGGATTAACAGATGCTCCTGAGATTCAGATCCCTTTTCTATATTTTAAGTATAATATATATGATTATGCTGATAGAGAACTGTGGGATGATTGTGGCAGTTCTACTAGATTCCCAACTCATCTCCCATTTATTATTTTCCTGAATAACTTCACTCTGATGGACTGTATTTATACCTCAGTAGTCAATCCTAAGGTAATGGATGGGTTTCTAACAAGAAGTGACATTATAACCTACAAAGTACATGTTTCCTAGCTGTTTTATGTAGCCTTTGCTACTGTTGAAACTTTTATCCCTGCCTTAATGGCCTTTGACTGTAATGCAAAAGTGATGCAAACTCTTGCATTACTCACCTCCATGACAAGCATGAATGTGTTCTAATGGTAACTGTCTCCCACATTGTGAACTGATGCAATGCTCCGTTCATGTTGCCTTCACTTTCTACCTGTCCTTCTGACATTATAATGTGATTAATCCCTTTTTCTGTGACATACCTTCTGATTTTTCTCATTCTACAATGTCACCCAGAATGCAGTGGGCATCATTGTAAACAAGTAAGTTAAGGTCAAGAGTCTGGACCAGAGGATCAGTGCTCAGATTGAGCACATCAATCACTCAAAGAGCAGATACAGCTTCCTGGAGTGGATGAAGAAGATAAAGGAAGCCAAAGAGAAGGGCACCTGGGTTCAACTGAAGCACCACCTTGTTCAACCCAGAGAAGCACACTTTGTGAGGACGAACAGAAAAGAGCATGAGCTGTTAGAGTCCATTCCATATGAATTCATGGCCTATTGCAAAATGTTCTCCTAAAAATTAATAAATAAATAAATAAATAAATAAATAAATAAATAAATAAATATGCCACGTTCAAGATTTCATAGAGTTTCAGTGAGTAAATAAAAAAATGCTTTCTTACTAAAAAGTTTGTGGAAATCAAAACATTCAAACTACAGATAAAAGAAAATCTCATCTTCCCTATTTTTGATTTCTAGTCTTGAGATTTAATAAAAGGTTTTATGAAAATTCTAAACAAAACAAAATTTAAAAAACCTATATGTTAGTTCTTTCTATAACTCATCAAACAACTATACCACACTACTTATAACATCTATTTAAATATTAATTTTATCAAATATTATAAAATAGGATTATGGATGATGTAAAAAAGGCAAAACGAGAACGGGGTTCTAATTGAGAAGAGGAAAGTAGATAATGAAAGTGAGTAATTGAAGATTTAATAAATACATTTAAGTATATTTAAAAGAGTCACAGAAAAAATATTTTTAAAGGCTTACTTAAAATATATACAAACTAGGGTATTTCAGCTTAGTCCCACTTTGGAGAGAGAAGAAAACAATCAGAAGTGGGGAAAGAGGGAAGAACCTGGGAAGGAAAGTTGATGGGGTTGGGGGAGTGGGAGAGGGGAACCTGATCTAGTATTGGGTGAGAGAAAATGACTAAAGCTCTGAGGGCTAGCAGAAAGAATGGAGACAGGCAACCTCAGGAGATAGAAGGTAGGGGGGTACGTATAGAATGCACTAGAGACCTCAGAGGTGAGAGACTGTCAGACCTCAAAGGGAGGGAATATAGGTGAAATGCTGGATAGTAGGGAGAGGGAACTTATAGAGTCCATCTCCAGCAGGAAGACAGGACATCAAGTGAGGGATGAGGTTACCATCACACAGACACAACTCTGACCCATCATTGTTCCTGTGTGAAAGAATTGCAGGGATGGAAATGGAAAGGAGGCTGAGGAAAAGAAGGTCCAGTGACAGTCCCAAAGTGAGATCCAGATGAAGGGGCAGTCCCAAGATCCTACACTATTGCTGAGGCTATGGGATGCTCACAAAAAGGGACCTAGCATGACCGCACTCCAGAAGACCCAACAAGCAGTTGAAAGAGTCAGATACAGATATGTGCACCCAGCCAATGAACAGAAGCAGCTGAAACCTGTTGTTGGATAAGAAAATGCTGAAAGAAACTGAGGAGAAGGGCAATCCTGCAGGAGGACCAGCAGTCTCAATTAGTCTGGATCCCAGAGATCTCTCAAACACGGAACCACCAAACAGGCAGCATACACCAGCTGATATGAGGCCACCAACACACAAACAGTAGAGGACTGCTGGGTCTGTGTTCATTCGGAGATGATATGCCTTACCCTCAAGAGACTGGAGGAAAGATATACACCAGAGAGTTTAGAGGTCAGGTGGGTTTGTGGGTGGGGGCATTGACATGGAGTCAGGGGAGGGTGGGGTGAGGGTGTGGGATGTGGAACACTGGGAGGGTATATAATATAATAATATATTAAAATTATATATATATATACACATATATATGTATATATATATATATATATGTATATATATACATATATATAATATAATATAAGGTAGCATGGCTATCCTCTCAGAGGCCCTACCAGTAGCTGAGTAAGACAGACAGATTATTACATCCAACCACTAGTATGAAGTCAGAGGCCAGTATGACAGAATTAGGGGAAGGATTAAAAGAGTCGAAGAGGGTGATGACTCCATAGGAAGACTAGCAGAACTAAGTGACCTCAATGCCTAGGAGCTCACATCTTTCCTTGTCCTCTATACAATTGTGAACTAACTTCCATACTGGTAGAACCCTTTTTGTGAGGATCTCCTGTTCCTCTGCAAACTTCAAATCTTTTCCTAACTTCTCCCAGTTCGGTCTGGTAAGGTGACAAGAGACTGGGAACCATGGGGCCACCTGATCTACTACTTTCAGAAAATTTTCTAGGTTTCCCTTTTCAGCCCAATTCCTTTCACTTTTAGGAGGTCTTTCAAGGCCTGATAAACAGAATGTCCTGATGTTGTGTTCCCCATAGTGCTTGGTATAACTTTAATTGTCTCACTCCGAGAACCTCAATAGTCCCTAATGCGAAAACTTAGTAGTCTCTAACCGAGAACTTGAATTGTCTCTAACTGAGAACTTGGATCATCTCTAACCAAGAACTTAATAGTCTCTAACCGAGAACTTGAATTGTCCCACTTACCTGGGAGCTTTCCATCCTGCTACCCTGACTGCTGAGAGTTCTGGACTTGTCACTTCCCCGTACGGGCCACCATTTGTCACTACAGTCTCCAATCAGCTGAAAAGAAGTGACAAAACCAATGTCCTTCTCAAAGCAGTTTATTCAGGAACATAACTATGTGCACTAAAAAGATCCCCTGACCTCTCTTGGCCATCCCCTTTTATACCCTCTAGTCCACTCCCCATCACCCTATTCCANGTAGGCACAGTTNATTGGCACAGGACTATATTCATCACATCATCTGATCTTTTGTCATGGTGCATCTGTGCAGTGCAGCTTAATGGACGTGGCTATCTTGAGGGATACAAGGAAGTCAGTTGTTAGCCATTAGACTTGGTAGCAGTCCCAGGTGCCATCTTGGGGCCACGGCCAAACCCACTCCTCACACCAGGGAGTATACATGGCTCTTCTGAGGCCCACACACATATATAGCAGAGGACTGCCTAGTCTGCCCTCAGTGGGAGAGGATGTGTCTCATCATGGAGAGACATTAGGCTGCAGGTAAGGGGAATGCCAGTGGGAGAACCATCTAGGAGACAAGGGGAAAGAGAATTGGATGAGAAACTGTGGGAGGGGAAACCAGGAGTGCAGCAATATCTAGAATGTAAATAAATAAAATAATTAATTAAAAATACATATACATGTGTATATACTCACACAGGCACACACCGTTTAAATGGAATGATGCCACACAAGAGGATAATGTTCTTCCAAGAGTCATAAACTACCTAACAAAATGCCACTGACAAGTCTTTGATTTTCCTACTTATTGATAGTATGTGTGTGGGTCCATAAGACTTTCCCAAGTGCTATTGGTTATTGGCATTTTGCTCCCTAGAACTTAAAGGTGAGATTGTGTTGTTGAAGGTATCATATGCTTTGGGCACAGAGCTTAGAGAAGTCAAACTGGAATTCACCTGGAAGTGTCCTACCTCAGAACTAACTCTTATAGTAACAGAAGCTCCTGTGCAACCTGATAAGGGTAAAACATAATGAATGTCCCACAGAGGTATAAAACATTAGAACTATAGGAATTACTAGTACAACAAAGTATCTCCACGTCTACAGTGGTCACACATATGCCTTGAGAGGAATCATCTAATTGGACTTAAGAATGTTTTAGTAGGAGGAAGTTACACCTGATACTCAAAACTTACCCACCTTCTTATGGCTGAAGAGGTTATAGGTCTGAGAAGGGAACCTGGAGCATAATGATTCTGCTAGATTGTCTAGCTCTATAGCACTGGGGAGTCCCTTGTCTCTACTTTCCAAGCATTAAAATTACAAGTACAACCTACCATGTTTAGATTTTTAGAAGGGTACTGAGTTTTTATTCAAATCTTAATGTGTTTGGGGCAGGCATTTTACTAGCTGAACCATCTCCCCAGCCCCTGTGTCATAGATATATGATATGTTGTCATTAAACTTAGGTTCTTGGTTCATAACTATTGTACAATTGGACTTTGTATACTCTTGTGGTTATTTAAGACATTATTAATTTATACTTTGTATCTATTGCCTGTCTTAAATCTACAGTGCAATCTACTAAATAAAATACCACTATAGCACTGTAAAATAATAACAAAAACTTATGGACCTGGTAACATTAAAACTGATATTAGACCCCACTCACCTTTACCACAAACATGCACTCAATAGCTCAAGTACAACTTACAAGTATTTTGATACTGATCACAGATCTTCAGTCATTCCTCTCAAAAGTAGCACAAAAACAATGGCATGCACAAAATAATATAGAATAGAAAACCTAGTGTTAGAATTCTATAGATTTGACCATCTGAGGTTTAACAAAGGTTACAAAAACACAATGAAAAATATCCACTTCAAAAAATGGTGTAGAAAATTTGATGTCAAAAGGATAGAAGAATAAACAAGAAATCTATTTTCCAGGAATGAACAAAACTTAATTTAAAATTCTAAGAAAGAACTTAATAGAAGCCTGAAACTCTGAAATTGTTAGGTGAAAGAGATAATCCACTCCAGCACAATGAACTATAGGTAACTAAGGAAAGCTGGGAGCATGGGAGTTGGTTTCCCAAGAAAATGCACATCAATGGATTGTCAAACAGTCAGCTCTGAAAATATAAAACCAAATACCATTGCACAAACTGAAAAGTTTATATTAGGAATATTCTGTAAAAAAATATAGCCATGAATATGAAGAAGATTGGAAAGGGATATGTATATATATATATATATATATATATATATATATATATATATATATATATATATATTGGGCTTAGATGGAGGAAAGAAATGAGGTAAATGCTGTAATTTTACCAGTTCTGAACTCAGTCTGAGAATTCACCTAATCCTCAAGAAACTTGAGGCCCCAAGAAGTGGAAGGACTGGTATGTTATGGGTGATGCAGTGGTTGTTGGAACATCCTCTTGGAGGATGGTAGGAGGTATGCGATGTGGAATAATTAGAGGGTGGATCAGGAGAGGGATAAAGTCTGGACTGTAAAAAAAAAATTAAAGAATAA
>NW_018393692.1:0-8947 GCF_900095145.1 Mus pahari | reverse complement strand
GATTTGCAGTGGTCATTAAGAATAAAAATAAAAGAAACTGAAACTGGACTACAAGTCTGCAAGGAAAACATGTTACACTGTCCTACTATATATATAATATAATAGGATAGAATGAATTGCAGTACCTGGCAGGCTGACATCAGTCTTCTAAAAAAAGNCTACCATTCAGTTCAAAGTAATAAAAATCCAGATGAAACATGCTCTAAAAAGTTGTAGCTACAAGATGTCTTATATTTACCCAAAGAGGATTCTGAGAGCTTTTATTTGGGTCTACCTAACATCTAGAAAACTTCCATGCTATCTTATTATTTCCAGAATGAAAGTCCAATTGCATTTCTGAAAGAAATGGCGGGACAGGAAAAGTTGGGGNTTGCTATTTTCAGAGCACTAACACACACAAAGTGAATTCGATAGAGTTCTGTGTATTGATTCATATTACATATTACTTGCATGACCACAATAGCACCTCTTTACTTCTCACAATCACCAGTTTTGAAATTTGTTTTAAAACTAAAAACTGGGCATAATCTAATAATCAGAAATTACACACTACCACTATGGAAACCAGGTGTGTGGTTCAGTGTGGCTACAAAAATGGAAGCCTGAAGATCTGGTTTGCAAGCCAGATCAAGGTTTTAGACAATTGTAGGAACCTGGCAATACTGTTTAAGTAAAAATACTCAATACAGCAGGAAATGGACCAAAATATAAAAATAAGGAAACATTCTATAACCAAACATAGTCCCATGTGGGTTGGTGGGAGTACATCAGAAACTCTACCAATCCTGTAAGGCTAGCAGTATTTTATGAAAAAGGAGGGTGATTAGTTTTCCAGTTATAAAGATCAACAGAGTAAAACGGCCAGCACTGAAGGGGTTAAAGTTTAGGCTGCTGCACTCTCCTGGCTCCTCCTTGTACCCACAGTGGTCCACCACCTGCTTCCCTCTCAGCTGCTCCTCAGGAGACCAGGAGCTGTTGGCAGCATGGTAGTGCCACACAGAGCCCGGCCACATTCCGAGGATAAAAACAGGAGGGTCAGTGAAGGGCCAGTCATGCTTGGCCTGCCAGATCCACACAACCTGCTCCAGCCTCTGCCTCTTGTGCTCCCCTCCAGCCAGTGCTCACCAACCAAAGAACTTGAGAAGCTGCTGGTCCCTTTAAGAGCAGCATTTACAATCAGTTCCCAGCAGGGCTTTTCCAGCCACACTAGACTACAGGTCAACTACAGGTGCAGGGCTCCAAAGGCCAATTAATATTTATCTATTTTTTTTTCCTTTTTCTCTTCCATGGGTCAGAGTGCAATTTTGGTCCTAACTTCAGTCCAATGGTTAAGAGTCAAACTAGGGGGTTGTCACTGTCTGTCTCACCATCTTAGTCACATACAGGGAGACAAAAAAAACACACATACAAAAAGACTATGACAACCAAAACCAGGGCCCGCTTCCTGTGTGACTTCCAACACGTAGTCCAGGACCCGCCTACTGCGGGACTTTCAACACCAAGAAACAGAATCAGATGGCCAAGTGGGCACAAAATCTCTCCTCTCCAGGAGGGATTTCAGGTTCCACCTGAACACCCAGATGGGAAATCTCCAGGTGTCCCTGGAGATCCCTCAGACCTCTTGGGACTTCTCCCAGGGTGGCAGCCATTTATCCCCAGACACATCTGTTGATAACCCTCCCTTCTGTCCTGGACAAGGAGTTCCTTGCTCTCATGAGCACAGATGACTACAAACTGAAAATATCGAATTGAGACACAACCAGCAGACAAAGACATAGACAAAGACAGATTCCAAATTGAGACACAGCTGGCAGACAAAGACATACATAAAGAGAGATTCTTACCTCCAAGAAGGGTCTCTGAGAATTGGGGTGGCCACAAAATCCCGGACGAGCCCCAAATAAAAGACTCCCCCCCCCCCCTGCCAGTTCCCGGGAAGACCCTCGCTTAAGTCCCAGGATGAGACGATGCCCCAATAACTCAAGAGAATCCCTTCCCGATGCAATGTGCGTGAGGTTTAATTAGGAAAAATCAGCATGCTGAGGTAGAGCTCATAGGAGATCAACCCTCAGCAGTTGTAATTGAGGGCTTTTAAAGGAAAAACCACAAGGAAAGTGGGGGATAAGTTCACAAAGAATGGGGAAGCTGAGTAAACATTTCAGCTCATCTCTTACAGAAGAGTTACAGGCTANCTTTGGCAAACATTCTTGGTGGGGAAACTAAGTAAACTTCATAAGAGTGGGAATGATGCATTACAACTCATCTCTTTTGGCAAACATTCTTAGTCCCTTACACAATGAGTCAGGCACCAGAGTGGGTCAGTTGCAATGAGCCAGTTTTAGTGGTCACCGGTATTTCAGACTGAAGGTGAAAGAACAAAGAATTCTATGATGAGCTTTGTTTCTAGGGTTTTTTTTTTTAAGAAAACACATTGAGTTGAGGGTCTGACACTCTCATAAGATGATTACTCATGTAATCATCATAAATAACAATGTATGGGTGAGTTAAAAATATTAAGCTTGTGATCAAGCTGCAGTCACTGGAAAACTGGCAATTTTAAGCATATTTTTTTAAGTTTTCTTTGCAATATTAGAGTATATCTATAAATTTTGGGAAGCAAAACCAAATTTTAAATAATCTCTTCTCTTGAAAATCAATGCCAGAAACATTACTTTAACATTACTAAGTTTGGCTGCCAATTCATATATATGAATGCATGGTAGTGCAATCATTATTGCTTCATTAAGGAGACATTGTTTTAAATCTTATCTCTTATAAGTCTACTTTCTAGGAAAATAATTACATATTATATTATCTCAATTTATAAATATCCTTACAGGCCTAGTTTCCTGGGCTGGTCAATGCCATGTGCTGTAATTTATAGTGAATCCGGACCTGAATTATTCGTTTTAAACATTCTTGTTACTAATGTTACACCTTTTTAAATCATACCCAATAATTTATAATCCAATACTTTATGACCAAGACATGCAGATAATATTTATACCTTTATGACCAGTCAGAAATCAAATGAAGCTGCTACACGAATCTTATAAATTTAGATCAATCGAAGAATTTTATTTTTTTTTCTAGCTATAACTTCAAGATAAAAAGCACTTTGTTATTTGCTAAACCCAATAATCACAATTGCAGAGTATTTTCTAGGAAAAAGCAACTATAAGCTTAATTGCATTAGAACTAAGAAGTTGCAGACCCCTTTTTTAAAAACAGTTTTTCAGCAAGACCTATCCTGCTGTGCTAGACTCCAGGATAAGGTGCTGGGCAACATTAACTAGCCTCCATTGCGTAAAATGAGACTGAATCAAGAGATAGATATTTTACCTTCATTTTCCTTTCCGATTTCCTTTCCTTTCCTTTTTCCTTTTTTCTTTACTTTCCTTTTTCCTTTCCCCTTTCTTTTCCTTTCCTTTCTATACCTGCTTATAAGAGGCAGCTTGTCAAACCAGGATTTAAACCCAAAATTTCCTAACAGCTTCTGACAAGCATCCAAAGCTTCTAATACATTTAATCCAAGGGCAACTCTCTGAGAAGAGACACAATCCCTATACACTAAATGTTCCAAATAGCCAAAAGGTCTACCATGCTGAATCATTTCTTAAACTATTATGAGCCCATAATTAGTCAAACATTCCACAGCCATCTATAAGACCTTCTCTGCCATCTCTTCCACTTTCTGCAAACAACAAAAACACCATCCACAAAATGAATTATATATGCTTGAGGAAATGATTTCATAACTTCTAATAAAGCCATATCTACAAATTTTTGGGACAATGTAGGATTGGGGAGTTGTAAATAAGGTAAAAGTAAGAACTGATCTATTCTTTGACTTTTATGAAGTCTCTTTAAATGCTTTAACCATACCTTTTAATTTCACCTAAAGTATTGGAATCTACAACTCAAAAGTTTTTCTTATAACTGGAGCTGTGTTCTGTAATGAGGCCCACAGTTTCTGAATGGGGCTTAGAGGTTGCCCCTTATCTAGTTTTTTTTTTCTTACTCATTTCACCTGCTTCTTTAATGAGTGGAGACCCATCTTTATGGAACTTTGATTTACATTCATTCCTCCAAGGTTCTCTTTACCACAGCATGGGCAGAGACCTAGAGGAAGGCCCTTCTTGTTTCCCAAGGGATTTTTACAATCCTTCCTCAGGTGTCCCAATTTTCCACAACCAAAACATGTAGATTCATCCCCATGAGAACATTTCTCATTCTTTATTTTATTTTATTTTATTTCATTTCATTTAATTTTTTTGTTGTTGTTTGTTTGTTTTTCGAGACAGGGTTTCTCTGTGTATCCCTGGTTGTCTCGGAACTCAATGCTTTTCATTTTTATAGGTGTTCATAAAATCAGTGCTGAATTGGTTCTTTCATCGCTATAGTGGAGGCCCTTTGCAATATGACTGGAGAGGCATTTAACATGTTCTAATGAAATCATGTAGGGTACCTGTCTTATGAATTGGTCTGTTCAGGTCTTGACACAAGGTGCTCGAGTTGAAAGATTTCTCTGAGGCTTTTAAGCCCTGAGTGGACATGTGCTTAGAGACTGACAGAAACAACCATTTCCCTTTTGACTCAGACTGCCCCATGATGAAACTTACTTGTTGTCCACAAACTAATGATCCTTTATCAGTGGGTCTGCAGTACCCAGATGAGATCCTGTCCTTGCCTGAGGAGTAAAGAAGAAAAGGAAGAAAAAAAGATAAAGTCTTACCTGTCCAAAGTCCCTGTTCAATGCACCAGCTGCCATGGACTGGACTCAGTCAATCCCTCAATCTATGGAAAACCAGGATTTCAGTAATCAGGCAAGCAAAGAGTCGGCGAGGATGACAAACAGACACAGACACAGAGAGACTGCTGTATCTGATTATAATTTTTCAAAGCGAGCATCAGATTTTTAATACAGAAGAAAATAAAGAAGTTAGGTGACACATCAGTCGAAGTACATTGAGGTTACCAGATGCTTAATGACTCTTACACAAAACAGAGTAATACATACATAAAGACTGGTAGGAACTAGGCAATAAAACAACTGAGACAAAGTCAGTTCTACCTAAGGTCAGTTCCACCCTATCTAACCTCATGAATAATGCAATACTCTGGTTCCTTCTTAAACCACAGTCAGATCTTCTTCCTAAACCATTGTAAATTCCTGTATATGGGAGTGACTTGGCTGTTATTCTAAGTGACATTATTAAGTAATGTAGTCTGCCATACATAATTATGATAAGAATTGTAAACTTACTTTGCTAACCTTACCCTGAAATTTCTAATTCTGGGTAGTAGATAGTAATGCCTGATTTCTTTCACTATCTCTCTTACAATACAAGAGGTTATTCTGAGTGTTACTTAATAGGTAACATTCTGACTGAATTGCAAGACTAGGGTCAACTCAAGGACTGCCTAGAATATTGGTGAAGGACAGGAAGCAAACTTCCATATAGCTTAGGTATTTGACAAGTCATTGCTAGGAGGCACCTATAATAAAACAATAATGAAAGAAAACACACAGATCGATTCACTGTCTAACACAATGACAAGTTTGGAGCATTCATGCTATGGGATTGCCTCAGGGCTCCTTCCAAGCTTTTGGGCCTGCCATTCAGTTTTTACTGGAGTGGGTGTGGCAATGAAGTGGTGTTGTAATTTGTCAAATGCATTTTCTGCTTCTAAGGAGATGATCATGTGATTTTCTAATCTGAGTTTGTTTATACAGTGGATTACATTACTGGGTTTTCATATATTAAACCAACCTTGCATCCCTAGGATGAATCTGTCTTGATGGTTGTGGTGAATTCACTCATGGTGAATGATGGTATTGATGTGTTCTTGCACATTCAAGATTTGCATTCAGTTTGCAAGAATTTTACTGAGTATTTTTGCATAGATATTCATAAGTGAGATTGGTCTGAATTTTTGTTTTGGTTGGGTCCTTGTGTGGTTTACCTATCAGAGTAATTATGACTTCACAGAAAAAGTTATGTAGTGTTTGTTCTCTTCCTATTTAATGAAATAATTTGAGGAAAATTCGTATCAGGTCATCTTTGAAGGTCTGATAGAATTCTGCACTAAATCCATCATACCCTTGGGTTGTTTTTGTTGGGAGGTTTTCAATGACTTCTTCTATATCCTTGTGCGATATGGGCCTGTTTAGATAGTTTGCCTTCTCTTGATTTAAATTTGTGATGCGGTATCTGTCTATAAAATCTTCCATTTCTTCTAGATTTTTCAGTTTTCTTGAGTATAGGCTTTTATAGTATGATCTGATGATTTTGCTGAATTTGCTCTGTTTCTGTTGTTATATCTCCCTTTCATTTCTGATTTTCTTAATTTGGACACTGACTCTTGCCCATTTAGTTAGGTTGGGTACGGGTTTATCTATCTTACTGATTCTCTCAAAGAACCAGCTTCTGGTTTCATTGATTCTCTGTATTGTTTTCTTTATATTTGGTTGATTTTGTCCCTGTGTTTGACTGTTTCCTGCCTTCTACTCCACTTGAGCAAGTATGCTTCTTTTTGTTCTAGAGCTCTCAGGTGTTCTGTTAAATTGTTAGTTAAGATCTCTCCAACTTCTTAAGCAGGGCACATAGTACAATGAACTTTCCTTTTATCACTGCTTCCATTGTGTCCCATAATTTTGGGTATATTGTGTCAACATTTTCATGAAATTCCAGAAAGGCTTTAATTTCTTTCTTTATTTCTTCCCTGACCAAGTTATCATTGAGTAAAGAGTTGTTCAGTTTCCATGTGTATGTGAGCTTTCTATAGTTTTTGCTGTTATTTAAGACCAGCCTTAAGCTACAGTGATCTGATAGGATGCATGGTATTATTTCAATCTTGTTTTATCTGTTGAGGGTTGTTTTCTGACAATGATAGGGTCGATTTTGGAGAAGGAACCATGAGGTGCTGAGAATAATGTGTATTCTTTTAGGGTATAATGTTCTGTAGATAACTGTTCAATCCATTTGGTTCATAACCTCTCTTAGTTTCACTGTGTCTCTGCTTAGTTTCTGTTTCAATGACCTGTCCATTGGTAAGAGTGGGGTATTAAAGTCTCCCACTAGTATTATGTGGTGCTCAATGCATGTTTTGAGCTTTAGTGAAGTTTCTTTTATGAATGTTGGTGATCTTGCATTTGGGGCATACATGTTCAGAATTGAGACTTTCTCTTGGTGGATTTTCCCCTTGATGAATATGAAGTGTCCTTCTTCGTCACACTTGATATCTTTTGGTTGAAATTCTATTTTATTGGATGTTAGGATGGCAGCTCCTGCTTGTTTCCTGGGAACATTTGCTTGGGAAACCTTTTCCATCCTCTTATTTGATAGTGCCTTTCTTTGTTACTAAGATGTGTTTCTTCTAAGCAACAAAACGCTGGATCTTGTATGCGTATCCAGTCTGTTAGCTTAAGTTTCTTTATACGTTAGTTGAGTACATTAATAATTGGAGATATTAAAGAGAGATGACTGTTGGTTCCTAATATGTTTGGTTTTATGGATGGCTTTCTGAGCTTGTGGTTCTCTCCTGCTTGTGGACGTTGTACATCGTGGTGCGGAGCCTAGTGCGCACCACGATGTACAACGTCCACAAGCAGTATTTTCCCCTTGATGAATATGAAGTGTCCTTCTTCGTCACACTTGATATCTTTTGGTTGAAATTCTATTTTATTGGATGTTAGGATGGCAACTCCTGCTTGTTTCCTGGGACCATTTGCTTGGGAAACCTTTTCCATCCTCTTATTTGATAGTGCCTGTCTTTGTTATTAAGATGTGTTTCTTCTATGCAACAAAACGCTGGATCTTGTATGCTTATCCAGTCTGTTAGCTTAAGTTTCTTTATACGTTAGTTGAGTACATTAATAATTGGAGATATTAAAGAGAGATGACTGTTGGTTCCTAATATGTTTGGTTTTATGGATGGCTTTCTGAGGTTGTGGTTCTCTCCTTTTGGCCTTGTTGTGAGATGCTTAATATCTTCTCCTTTCTTTGGTGCAGGTGCCTTTCTTATGTTGGCAATTTCCTTCTAGGATCCTTTGTGGGGCTTGGCTGGTATATAGTATGGCTTTGTCCTGGAATATTTTGGTTTCTTCATCTATGTTGATTGATTGTTCTAGTAGTCTGGCCTGGCATTTGTGTTCTCTTAGATTCTGCATGACCTCTGACCAGGCTCTTCTGGCTTTCATAGTCTCTATTGAGAAGACTTGTGTAATTCTTANAGGTCTAGCTTTGAATGATACTTGGCCCTTTTCCCTTGCATCTTTCAATATTGTTTCATTGTTATGTGATTTTAGTGTTTTGATTATTATGTGACAAGAGGATTTTCTTTTCTGGTGCTATTTATTTGGTGTTCTATAGGGTTCCTGTTCCTTTATNGACAACTCTTTCTTTAGTTTGGGGAAGTTTTCTTCTATGATTTTGTTGAAAACTTTTTCAGGTCCAATGAGCTAGGAACCTTCAATTCTCCTCTATTTTGATTATTCTTACATTTTTTTCATTGTGTCTTGAATTTCTTGGATGCTTTNGGTTAGGTGTTTTTTCTATGTTTTGAATTTTCTTTGACTGTTGTATCATTCTCTTCTATGGTATCTTCGACACCAGAGACTAAGCTGTACAATTGCTACATATATAAGGTGGAGTGGGAAGGGGCTAGGTCCACATTGTGTTCTTGGTTGGTGGTTCACTCGTTAAGAGCCTGAAGGGTTCAGTTTATTTGACTCTGTTGGTCTTCCTGCATTGTTTCTGTCCCCTTTTGGGTCCCTCAATCCTTCCCTAAATATTTCTATAAAGGACCCAATCTCTATCCTTTGTTGGGCGGTTGGTTCTGCATCGGTTTGAATTAGCTGCTAGGTAGTGCCTCTCAAGGATATTCATGCTAGACTCCTGTCTGCAAGTATAGCAGAATATCATTAATAGCCCAGAAACTCAGA
>NW_018393691.1:60496-106418 GCF_900095145.1 Mus pahari | reverse complement strand
AGTATGCCAAAGACAGTGGCAATAGAATAGTATCATATCGTGTTTGTGTTCATGTTTATGTAAAGAATAGTATCTCCTGTATCATTCTTGTCAGTTCATATAATCTGATCAATGAACACCACAGATTCACCTTTACATTTAATGATTAAATCTGAAGTAAATGCAAAAAGGTTTTCACCAAAAAACGTACCCATGTGGTGTTTTCATTCTATATTCTATAAAATATGCCATTTTAAAATATTGATTATTACCACATATGGAAAAAATCAAAGTTAATAATTTTATCAATACATAAAAGAAATTGGAGAATAGACCATGTGCAATGTTCAAACTACTTCCTACAACTAAACTTTAGGAAACATCAGTTACTTATGTTGTCTATGTAGCTTAGTTGTCGAAATGGCTGCATTTTTAAAAAAATCTATAGAGCAGGACATGGTGGCCCACGCCTTTAATCCCAGCACTTGGGACACATAGGCAGGCAGATTTCTGAGATCAAGGCCAGCCTGGTCTACAAAGTGAATTCCAGGGCAGTCAGGGCTATACAAAGAAACCCTATCTGGTAAAACAACAACAAAAAAAATCTATCAGCAATCCACGAAAATGGGTATTAATACCATGTTGCTAGCATGTCCACCTGTATTTACTAAAACTTCTGAATAGATGTCCACAAGATATAAATATCATAAAAGGATCATAGATTAACAAACTTACACATGAAAAGAGATGACATGTTTCTTAATGACAAATATACTACTAGAAAACTCCTCTATCACTGTTCTCAAATGTCCCACCTATCCCACATAACAGATGCCACACATGAGAGTGAAAAGGGACATAAACAGCCATCAGTGTTATTGATAGAGTCACTATTCAAGGAATGTGTACATATCATTGGATTCCACGTGTTCCACATATCTTTTACTCTAAAGGGAGATTGAGGAATTATACATGAATAGTGTGATGCACAAAGCCATAGTGCTTTTGGAATTTATATTTTAAAACACTTGGATGTATTGCTCTCTAATTACCTAAATATTCCATGTTCATATACATGCAAAAATGTCCATCTAGGCCAGGAGTTGTGGTACACACCCTTAATACCAGTGCTCAGGATGCAGAGGCAGGTGGATTTCTAAATTTAAGGCCAGCCTGGTCTACAAATGAGTTCCAGGACACCCAGGGATATACAGAAAAACCCTGTCTCAAAACTGGCCCCCCAAAATATGTCCATCCAGACATTCACATGAAATGTGAATTTCTGAGTCTAAAGATCTTCTCTTTCCTAACTGGAAGAAGTTTTAGAAGGCAAGAAGTGACCACATGCAATGAACTTGAGGCAGTAATTTTGTATATATGTAAAGTTCTTGACAACTATATGTGACATGACAATTATGGGAATGAGCATAACCTCTAGGACCAACACACTGATGGAAGGACAGTCAGCAGAGTTTATGACAATCTAATTGCATGTACTTGGAGTAAAAATTAATGAAATATTATGGGATCAAATTCAATAAGTCATCACTGTTTAGAGTACAATACAAACTGCACAAAGGAGGGTTTTATATGAACAATCAATGTAGATAGTCCATTATTCCTCAGATTCCATTGTTTAAGTGAGAAGCTCCTGATTAAAAAACAAACTCTTCTGGATTAATTAAAAGGAGAGAGAAACTAAGATTAATTCTGTAAAAAAAATAAAGTTGTTTCTTTGTGTTCAGATTTAGTAACAGTACAGGATACTCAAGGATTTGCCTAATTTTCATCATCAGACCACACAAGAAATATTCTAGATGTCATTTACATGGAAAAATACAAATGCACTTACAGGACATTCAGAGTCTGGTTGAAATAATCTTTCTCCATAGGCATCTGAACTGCTCCAAGGATAAAGGAACANGTTAAGTACAAAGCTGTATCCTTGATTTCATTCAGATTTACTCTCCAAAAGCACATGGGAGCAATGTAATTTGTCATGAGAAGTGGAATGTTGAGGATGAAGAAGACTCCCATCAAAATGAACATATTTGTCCTGCCTTAAACAGAGGCAATATGAATTTTGTAGTGCCATGCATACTACCACATCAAATTCCTACCTGCTTTTATTTCTCTAGTCAAAGGAGAGGTTTGTTTTATATTTATGATTCAGTTTGTTTGGGGTTTTTTTTGTCCAGATTGCTCTTGGGCCCCGGAGGAATTCTGAAACATTCTCTACCCTGGGGCAATGCAAATGGTGTTCATAGACTTTGTAATAATCATAGGTAGGTAAATACATAACATAATACATTTTCAGGCTCCATGATATCACTCTTATTTGTGAATACCTGGAAGGAAACCCTTTAGTTCAAATGTAGTCCTTGGAAATTTTTGAAAAGGTGATTATGTGAACACAATTAGAAATGATGTCAGTGAATTATATGAGAAGATTCACAATAAGACATCCAGTAAAGTATAATCAGAAGTAACAGGGACACACAGGACATTGTTTAACAGAATCCAAATCAGGAATAGGTAGTCTCAACTTTATAGTCAATGAGATTCATAGGCAANGTAGAGTGTAGACTATGTCACACCAGTGACACAAACAGATTACTTAAACAAGGCCTGTGCTACCATTGTCTTGAGAGTCAATAAACAGTCCAAGTTAGAAATATACTTAATCTGTCTCTATCCAAAATTATGCAGTTCTTCACAGATCCACAGTTAACTTACATGATAAAGATTCAAAAAGATACAGAGAGAATGACATTTGTGGGCTTCCATTATTTCTTTTCATTTTTATGGGTTATTTTATTTATTTACATTTGAAAATGTATCCCCCTTCCCAGTTTCTCCTGCACCACACCCCTATCNCCTTACCCCTCCCCCTGCCTCTATGAGGGTGCTCCTCCATGTGCCCCTCCACTACTACTCAGGACTCTATCATTCCCTACACTGGGTATTCAAGCCTCGATAGGACCAAGGGTCTATACTTCCAGTAATGTGAGATAAGGCAATCCTCTGAAATATATCAAGCTGGAGCCATGGGTCCCTGATGTGTACCCTTCAGTCCGGTTTAGTCCATGGATTCTACCTTCCAAAAATTCAATATGAATATTAAAGTAATCTTAATATTTGAATACCAAATTATGTTCATCTTCCATGAACATCATTATTTTTAATTTATAACTTCTACTGACCCATATATTTTACATTATCTTTGTTTTCCTACATTGGGTTTGCTCATTTTACTTTGAATTATTGGCAGTGTGACAGTCTTGTTTAGAAACCACTTCTTACTAGCTTAGAGGTAAATAGTGACTTCGAAGAAACAATTTTCTAATATGTAACTTTTCATTATAATATCTTCATATCTATATATTCTTGTTTGTATTCTAGAATCAATACTGAACATTTGACAGTTTACTGATGATAGTACGCCCATGAACCTCTCTCATTTCATTTCCACTGAAAGAACCAGGGCACAAATAGGTGACAAATTATTTGGATGATGATATGCCCTATGAGATTTAATAACACAAACAAGTTTAATGTTTGGCACTACATATGGCTGTACACTCAAAAGTTGATGGTTTTACAGTATGTATAACTTTTGGTTGTGTGAAAAACAGTCCTACAGAGGTGAGTCTTGAATCTAGAGGAATGTAAATGGAGAAGTCTTTCATAATTATACAGAGTAAAGNTTTCTTTCAAGAGTGAGGGAAAGAAACAAGATGTGCCTCAACAGAGGAATGGATATAGAAAATGTAGTACTTTTACACAATGGAATACTACTCAGTTATTAAAAAATGAATTTATGAAATTCATCAGCAAATGGATGGATCTGGAGGGNATCATCCTGAGTGAGGTAACCCAATCACAAAAGAANTCACATGATATGCACTCACTGATAAGTGCATATTAGCACTGAAACCTAGAATACCCAAGATACAATAGTAAAACACATGAAACTCAAGAATAAGGAAGACCAAAATGTGGAGACTTCACCCCTTCTTAGAATTGGGATTAAAACTCCTATAGAAGGGGTTATAGAGACAAAGTTTGGAGCTGAGACAAAAGAATGGACCATCCAAAAACTGCCCATCCCAGGGGTCCATCCCATAATCAGCCACCAAATGCCGACACTATTGCATACACCAGCANGATTTTGCTGAAAGGACCCTGATATAGCTGTCTCTTGTGAGGTTATGCCAGTGCCTGACAAACACAGAAGTGGATGCTCNCAGTCAGCTATCNGATGGAACACANGGTCCNCAATNGAGGAGNTAGAGAAAGTACCCAAGGAGCTGAAGGTTTCTGCAACCCTATANGTGAAACAAAAATATAAACTAACAAATAACCCCAGAGCTCATGTCTCTACCTGCATATGTAGCAGATGATGGTCCAGTCAGCCATCTTTGGAAAGAGTGGGCCCTTGGTCTTGCAAACTTTATATGCCCCAGTACAGGTGAACACCAGGGCCAAGAAGGGGGGGGTGGATGGGTAGGGAACTCGGGGGGAGGGTATAGGGGACTTTGGGGATAACATTTAAAATGCAAATGAAGTAAATACCTAAAAGAATTGGGAAATAATAAGAGTGAGGGATAGCCTTACTTGTGACACAAGTCTTTAATGCCAGGACTTGGGAGACAGAGGCAGGTGGATTTCTGAGTTCACGGCCAGCCTGATCTACAAAGAGAGTTCCAGGACAGCAAGGGCTATACAGAGAAACCCTGTCTAGAAAAACAAAACAAAACAAAAAAGAGTTATGGATGGGCAACCCACCAATCTCAAAAATTTTAACTCAGAATTTTTCCTGTCGAATGGAAATACAGTAGCAATGATTAGAGCATAGACTGTAGAATAGACCATCTAGGGACTCCCCCTGCATGGGATTCATCGCATATGCAGCCAACAAACCCAGACACTGTTGCTGATTGCAACAAAAACTTGTTGACAGGAGTCTGATTTATCTGACCCCTGAGAGGCTATGCCAGAGCCTTACAAATACAGATGTGGATTACTGGAGCCAATGATCAGATTGAGCATGGGGACCCCAATCGATGAGTTAGGGAAAGAACTGAAAAAATTGAAGGGATTTTCAACTCCATAGGAAAAACAATAATATTAACCAACCAGATATCCCAGAACTAGCATGAACTAAACTACCAGCCAGAGAGTACACAGGGAAGACCTATTTGCTCCAGCTGTGTTTGTACCAAAGGATTGCTTTATCTGGCATCAGTGAGAGGAGAGGTCCTTGGTCCTGGGAAGGATGAATGTTCCACCATAGGAGAATTCTAGGGCAGTTAAGCAGGAGTGGGTGGAGAGATGGGGGATCACCCTCATAGACATAGAAGGAAGGGAAATGCCAAAAGGCTTTGGAAGCTGGAAAGGAGGATAATATTTGAATTGCAAATAAATTTTTTAAAAAGTGAAAATGAAATTTCCAGGACTAAATTTTTAGATTTAGTATCCATATTTTGGTGGTTGTTAATTGTTATTTTTTTTAAAAATGCCATACATTATTCTGTGTTTCATTATGGGACGTTGGCACAAATATAGCATTACTTTTCTGATATCTGCACCTCCATCACCATTATCTGTTGCCCAACTTGCTAGCGACTCATTCCTCAGGTCAGTCATCTCCTTCTCCTTCATGAAATTCGTGTATATTCAATTTTCAAATCAAAAATGATACTTTCATCCATATGTTCTTACAACCAGCTTCACATGATACACCCACTCAAAATTCTTTCATCCCTTTCCAGTTTTCAAATAATATATCTCCTACTTTCTTAGTGCAAAGTTGTTCTAACACACCTATATGCACACACACATACACACACACACACACACACACACACACACACACACACACACTTACTGATAACACACTCTGTTACATCCAGACTCAAAAATGTGGAATTTCCTCAGACAGTTTTTATTTTGAAATGATTATATCCTTCTCTACTGTCAATTCATGTTAACAAAACCATATAAATCTTGTAGGTTGGAGAAAAGTTTCTTATGCATATGTAAACCCGTCATGTCTGTTCCCAAAATTGTAATATGACAACTAGAACACTGAACCCAGAAATCTTATTGGTTTAATTTCATCCATTTTTTCAATCATTTCTCCGTTAAATAAGATCTATTTACTTAAATATTTATAAAGTTGGTTTGTGANTTTTATTCTAAATATTTCTATTTAAGCATGGATATTCATTGAATTACACTGTTAACATTCTAAGAATGCAGTGTAAATGAAAATATTGAATATCCATTTTCTGAAATTAAAATAGCTAAATTGTATGATATACTTGCTTTATTTACACATTTTTGAAATGCATCAAGATTCATGATATCAGGGATATTATAAATAGTCATAAAATGAAAAACATTGACAGATAATTGCCTATGTAGTATGTTCACTCACTTTTACTTCCAGAAAAATCCACCAGAGCTGTCAATAAACTGTAACACACTCTTACACATATTGCCTCTCATACTGGAATCTTTTGTAGGATTTGCCCAAAATTTTCTTTTTTTAAAATACTTTATTATTATTATTTTCTTTATTTACATTTCAAATGCTATCCCTAAAGTTCCCTATACCCTCCCCTGCCCCTGCTCCCCTACTCACCCACTCCCACTACTTGGCCCAGGCCTTCCCTTGTGCTGGGTCTTATAAAGTTTGCAAGACCAAGATTCCTCTCTTCCCAGTGATGGCCAATTAGTGCATCTTCTGCTAAATATGCAGCTAGAGACACAAGCTCAGGGGGTACTGGTTAGTTCATATTGTTTTTCCACCTTCATGTTCTATATATTATTTAGTACCGGTTTACTTTTCCTTTCCCAAAGTGAGGTTATATTCACATTCTACCTGAACTTTGTTTTTAAGTTTCATACTAAATACACCAGTCATTTTAATGTAATCCTCCATTACTTGAAATTTTGAAGGAAAAAATTCAGTACTATATTAAATGATGTCAAAATTATTAATGTTGGCTATGTAATTGTGGTATATTATAATCATCACGTTTACAGAATTCACACATAACCCTAATGGCTTCTGACATTTTATTGTGAAGTGGTGTTGGATATTTTCAAATGGTTTTCTTCACTAATCCATCCTTCTGCTGCTTACAAGTAATATACCTCAATAACAAACACATACATTATTTAAGATTAAACAACTAGAAAAATTTGACACAAATGGACTTAAGGTACAAGCTGGTGAAGCCACTCCAATAGGTAACAAAATAGACTTCAATCCAAAAAAGATTCCTACATGTTCATTCAATTGTTTGATACATATTGTGTTTGCCACAAACACAAGTATACCACTTTTGTAAAAGAAATATGACTAAAGCTTAAATAACACATTGACCTTGACACATTGGTAGTGTGAGACTTCAATGATTATTCTAAAATATAGAATAAATTAAAAATAAAAAGAAATAAAACCTAAATGGGAAAAAGTGCATGTAACAGATTCAAACCAAATAACCTAAAAAAATCTAAAGAACATTACAAATAATCACAAAAGAATAAAATTTCTTCCTGTTGTGCATGGATTATTCTCTCAAATCACCACATGGACAATCATAAAACCAATCTCTGCATTTACAGGAAATTTGAAAAACCATTTATATTATCAGTCTAACATGTATAACTACAGAGTATAAGCAATAATAGAATATACAGTAACCTTTCAAACTGAGGTAAGATGAACAATTGTTATGAGTATTGGAGCAAGACAAAAATAAACAAAGAAATTAAAGTCTTCCTATAACTCATTAAAAATAATGTAAAAAAAACCCTCACTTATGGGACAAAATGAAAGCTGGGATAAGAGGAACTCCATTTTACTAAGTGCATATAACAACTTGACAGTACACTTGAAACTTTAGAAAAAAAGAACTCAGGAAATATGAGTAAATTATAAAATAAAATCAACATGAGGAGGAAAATAAGATACAAACAAAGAAAAGAAAACAAAGATTCAAAAAAACAAGGACTTTGTTCTTGAAAAATATTGACATTCGTTTAGCCATTCAAATGAAAGATAGTGAGAGAAAATTCAAAATAATTAAATCAGGAGTCAAGGGGCATCACAAGAAACACCAAATAACCCTAAGAATCATAAGGGCATTCTTTACTAAATTAAATTGGAAAATTCAAGAGAAATGTTTCATTTTCTCAGTAGGTATCACTTAGAAAATGTTGGTCAAGTCCAAATCCTCATTTCAAATAAACCTGCAATCCTGAAGGAAACATAAGGAATCATTAAAATCTGATAATCTGACTTCAAGCTTTCTACAGAGCTAAAGTAATGAAAATGTATGGTATTGGTATAGGAACAGAAAGGTGGATCCATGGATTAAAATTAAAGTCCCAGAAATAAAACTGCACAGTTGCAGAGACTTAAGTTTTACAAAGAAGCCAAAATAATTCTAAGAAGAAAGCAGTGTACCCTTACCAACTGCTGCTAACCTAACCAAAACTCTGCATGTGGAAGAATGCAAATAGACCCATTTTTATCACCCTGCAGAAAACTCAAGTCAAAGTGTATCAAAGTCCTCAATTTTACATTTAAAATACCTCAGGCCTCATGCCCCTAGAGGATTACAGAAATGTGTTGCTGGGTCTCTGCTGATGGAGATGAATTACTTCTTGGGAACACTTGCTCATATCAATAAGCCACACAAATACATTAACTGAGCAGTGAGTACCTCACTGGGACAAGTTAGAAGTGTGGTAATATCCCCACAGAAGTGAATTCCAAATCTTTATCTTTGACGTGATTGAGGTTTATTCTCCAATAGCATGTGGGATCAATGTAATTTGCCATGAGAAATGGAATGTTGAGGAGGATGAAGACTATCATCAAAATGAGCATATTTGTCCTGCCTTAACACTAGTCAGGTTGCATTGTAAGGTTTCATCAATATCAGCACATTAAATTTTTCCCTGATTTTATTTCTCTAGTCAAAAGAGAAGTTTGTTGTATATTTATGATTCATATTTTTTCAGATTGCTTCTGAGCCCTGGAGGAATTCTTAAAATCCCTCTACCCAGGGTCTCTGAAACTGCTGTCTATAGCTCATGTAATAAAAATAGGTAGGTAAATACATAGAATTATTTTTTCTCAGGCTCCATGATATCACTCATGTTTTTGAACATATGTAAGGAAGACCTTTATTTCAAATTTGGTCCAGGGAATGTTTTAACAAGGTGATTATGTGAATACAATTAGAAATGATGTCAGTGGATTGTATCAGAAGATGAGAAATCTAGTAATAGTACAATTGGAGCTAATGGGGACACACAGGACACTGTATTACAGAATTCAAGTCAGGGATAGGCAGTCTCATGGTTATAGTCACTGAAATTCACAGACCATGTACAGTATGGACTATGTCATACCAGTAACACAGATTATTTTTAAAAGGCCTGTGCCACCATTGTCTTGAGAATCAATAAACAGACCAAGTCAGAAACAAACTTAGTCCAGCTCAATCCAAAATTATACAGTCCCTCACAGTTACACAGTTACCTTGCATGATAAAGTTTGGTTTAAAAGTTCAATAAGGCCCAGAGATAATGCCATGCTGTGTGCTTTCTTTTCTCTTTCTTTTTATTGCTAATTTTATTTCTTGACATTTCCAATTTTGTCCCCCTTCCCGGTTTCTCCTGCACAAACTCCCCATCCTCTTAACCCTCCCCTTCCTCTATGAGGGTGCTTCCTCATCTGCCCCTCCATTAATCCTCAGCACCATATCATTCCCTACCCTGGGTAATCAAGTATCCATAGGACCAAGGGGCTACCCTTCCAGGGTTGTGACACAGGACAGTTCTCTGCAACATATCCAGCTGGAACCATGGGTCCCCAGATGTGTACTCTTCAGTTAGTTTAGTCTTTGGGAATTTACCTTCCAAACATTCAATACTAATGAGAAAGCAATCTTAATACTTGAATTCCAAATCATGATCATTCTCCCTGATCCTCATTTTTTAAATTTATAACTTGTACTACAAGTTTTAATGTATTTCACATTATCTTTGTTTTCCTACATTGTATTTGCTCATTTAACATTGCAGTAGTGACTGTGAGAAAGTGTTTTTGAAAAGTTTCTTCTTAGTATACTAGAGGCAAATAGTGACTGTGAAGCAACATGGTATTCTAATGTGTGAATATTTCTTATAAAATCTTTCTACCTATATATTCTTGTTTGCATTCTAGAATCAACGCTGATGATTGGAGAATTTACTGATGATTATATCCTCATGAACTTCTTTCTGTGCATTTGGACTGAAAGAAACAGAGTATATATAGGCAACACATTTTTTAGGGTGATGATATGCCCTATTATGTGTTTGAATGACACAAACAAGTTTAGTGTTTTGCACTGGGTATTGCTGTACACTTAAAGATCAATGTTTTTACCATATGTGTAACTTCTGTTTCTGTAATAAGCTGTCCTAGACTGCTAAGTCTTATATCTACAGGAATGTAAATGGAGAAGTCCTTCCTAAGTATACAGAATAAAGTTGTCTTTCAAGAGTGAGGGATGGGTACCCACCGATTTCAAAAGTTTTAACCCAGAGTTGTTCCTGTATAAAGGAAATAAAGGAACAAATAGTGTAGCAGCAGATGTATGAAAGACCATCTAGGGACTGTCCCTCTTGGGATCTACCTCATATGCAATCAACAAACCCAGAAACTGTTGCTGATTCCAAGAAATACTTGCTAACAGGAACTAATACAGCTGCCCCTGAGAGACTCTGCCAGAACCTGACATATACAGATGCAGAATATTCCAGACAAACATCAGACTGAGTATGGGGAGCAAATGGATGAGTTAGGTGAAGGACTGAGGAAGCTGAAGGGATTTGCAACTCCATAGGAAGAACAACAATATAAATCAACCATATACCCCAGAGCTTCCAGGGACCAAACCACAAAGCAAAGAGTATACAGGGAGAACCTAATTGTTCCAGCTGTATATGTAGGAGAGTATGGCCTTATCTGGGATCAATGGGAGGGGAAGCAATTAGTCCTGTGAAGGATCAATTTCCCAGCATAGGAAGATACTAGGGCAATTAAGCAAGAGTGGGTGGATGGGTGGTGGAGAGCCCTCAAAGAAGCAGAGGGGAGGCATGATGGCATATGGGTTTGTAAACTGGAGAAAAGTATAATATTTGAAATGTAAATAAATAAAANAACCAAGAAAAAAGACTGAAAATGAAATTTCCAAGTGTCTAGATTTAATATCCATGTTTTTTGTGGTTAAAAATTATTCTTTTGAAAATATCATATATTATTTTGGATCTCATTATGGGAAATAGACACAAATGTAGCATGTACTTTCCTGATATCTGCTCGTCCATCACCATTATTCTTCGCCCCTCATGCTAGTGACTCATTTCTCGGTTCCATCAACTTCCTTCTCACTTCATGATATTTTGTGTACATGGTCAATTTCCAATTCAGTATTTTCATCTATATTTTCTCACTATTAGCTTCACATGGTATACCCATTCCCAAAACCTACATGATTTCCAGTTTTCAAATAATGCCTCTCCTACTTTTTCAGAGGGAAGATGTGCAAACACACACACACACACACACACACACACACACACACACACACACACACANACACACACACACACACACACACACACACACACACACACATAAACTTACTGACAAAAAACTCCACCCTCTGTTACATCCAGATTCAAAAAGTTTGAATTTCCTCAGTAAATCTTTAGTTTGAGATGATGACTTTCTCTTCTATTCACAATTTATGTTAAAATAAATATTATACAAATTTTATACGTTGGAGAAAAGTTTCTTATGTGTATGTAAACCCTACATGTCTGTCTTCAAAACTTTAATATAGACTACTAGAACAGTGGACGCAATAATCTTATTTTTTTTAATTTCATCCAATTTTCATTCATTTCTGCATGTAATAAGGAATATTTACTTAAACATTTACATGCTTGGTTTGTGTGTTTTATTCTAAGAGTTTAATATTTAACCATAAATATTCATTGAATTACACTGTTGAAATACTAAGAACACAGTTTAAATGACAATAATGAATATCCATTTTTAAAGGAAAATAACTAAATTCATGATATACTTTATTTCCTTACACATTTTTGAAATACATTAAGGTTCATGGAATCTTGTGTATTATAAATAATCATAAAATGAAAAAGATTGACAGAAAATAACCTATGTGGTATACTCACTCATATTTACTTCCAGATTGGTGAATTAACTATAGCATACTCTTGCATGTATTGCCTGTAATGCTAGAAAATTTTGTAAGAATTTGCACAAAATTTTCATGTTCATTATATTATGAATCCATGTTTTCCTACCCTTTCCCAAAGTGAGGTAAGATTAATATCCTTTCTGAGCCATGTTTTATTTTTCATATAAAATGCACAAGTCATTATCAAGTAATTTTCCATAACTTGAAAATTTGAGGGAAAAATTCAGTACTATTTTAAAAGATATCAAAATTATTAATGTTGGCTCTGTACTTGCTGTAAACTATAATCACCATGTTTAGATAATTCACACATAGCTCTAATGGATTCAGTTATTTTATTGTGAAGTGGTATTGGATATTTTCAAATGCTTTTCTTCATCTAATCCATTCTTCTGCTGCTTACAAGTAACCTACCTCAACGTCAAAGATATGAATTATCTCAGAATAAACAAGTGGAAAAATTTTGATACAAATGAACTTAAGGAGTAAGCTGTTGAAGCCATTACAATAGGTAACAAAATAGACTTCATTCCAAAAATATTTGTCAGAGGTAAAGAGGGATACTACATGTCCCTCAAATTGGTTTGATTCTTATTTTATTTACCCCAAACACACGGATGCCAATTTGTAAAAGACATACAACTAAAACAAAAATCACACATTGATAGTGGGAAAATTCAATGCATTATTCTTCACAATATAATTGTACCAGCTTGCACTACCACCAGAAAAGGAGGAGTGTTCATCTTTCTCCACATCCTTGCCAGCAAATGTTCTCAACAAGTTGTTGATCTTAAGCATTCTGACTGGTGTGTCCTGGAATCTCAGGGTTGTTTTGATTTGCATTTCCCTGATGATTAAAGATGTTGAACATTTTTTCAGTTGCTTCTCAGCCATTTGGTATTCCTTAGTTGAGAATAATTTGTTCAGCTCTATACCCCATTTTTAAAAAGGTTTTTTGGTTTTCTGGAGTCTACCTTCTTGAGTTCTTTGTATATATTAGATATTGGCACTCTATTAGATTTAGGATTGGTAAAGTTTTTTTCCCAATCTGTTGGTTGCCCTTTTGTCTTATTGACAGTGTCTTTTCCATTGCAGAAGCTTCGCAGTTTTATGAGGTACCACATGATGATTCTTGATCTTACACCACCAACCATTGCTGTTCTCGTCAGGAATATTTCTCTTGTGCAAAGATGTTCGAGGCTCTTTCCCATTTTCTACTCTCTATGTTTCAATGTCCCTGGTTTTATGTGGAGTTCCTTGGTATACTTAGACTTGAACTTTGTACAAAGAGATAACAATAGGACAATTTTCATTCTTCTACATGCTAACCGCCAGTTGAGCCAGCACCATTTGTTGAAAATACTGTTTTTCTTTCCACTGGATGGTTTTGGTTCCCTTGTCAAAGATCAAGTGACAATATATGTGTGGGTATATTTCACGTCTTAAATTCTATTATATTGATTGACTTGTCTTCATTGTACACTTAACATGTAGTTTTATCACAATTGTTCTGCACTATGACTTGAGGTCGAGGTGGTCATTACAACAGAGGTTGTTTTATTGTTGAGAATAGTTTTTTGCTCACCTAGGTTTTTTTCTTATGCCAGATGAATTTGCAAATTGTCCTTTGTAACTCTTTGAAGAATTGAATTGCAATTTTATGAGGTCCCATATATCAATTCGATCTTACAGCACAAGCCATTACATTTCTATTCAGGAATTTTTCCCCTGTGCCCATAACTTGGAGGCTTTTCCCCACTTTATCATCTATAAGTTTCAGTGTCTCTGGTTTTATGTGGCGTTCCTTGATCCACATAGACTTGACCTTAGTTAGTACAAGGAGATAAGAATGGATCAATCCACATTCTTCTACATGATAACCACCAGTTTTGCCAGCACCATTTGTTGAAAATACTGTCTTATTCTAACTGGGTGGTTTTAGCTCCCTTGTTAAAGATCAAGTGACCATGGGTGTGTGGGTTCATTTCTAGGTCTTCAATTCTACTCCATTGGTTTACCTCTCTGTCATTATACCAGTACCATGCAGTTTTTTATCACAATTACTCTGTAATACAGTTTTAGATCAGGCATAGTTGTTCCCCCAGAGATTCTTTTATCACTGAGAAGGGTTTTTGTTATCCTAGGTGTTTTGTTATTCAAGATGAATTTGCAAATTACCCTTTCAAACTCATTTAAGAATTCAGTTGGAATTTCGATAGGGATTGCATTGAATATGTACATAGCTTTCCAAAAGAGAGTCATTTTCACAATGTTGATCCTGCTAATCCAGGAGCCTGGTAGATCCTTCCATCTTCTGAGATCTTCTTTGATTTCTTTCTTCAGAGATTTCATGTTCTTATCATACAGACCTTTCACTTCCTTAGTTAGAGTCACACCAAGCTATTTTATATTATTTGTGACTATTGTGAAGGGTGTTGTTTCCCTAATTTCTTTCTCATCCTGTTTATCCTTTGTGTAGAGAAAGGCCATTGATTTGTTTGAGTTAATTTTATATCCAGCTGTTGTACTGAATCTGTTTATCAGGTTAAGGAGCTGATAAAGGAGCTGACAAGGAGCTCTCTTGTGAAATTTTGGGGGTCACTTATGTACACTATGATATCATCTGCAAATACTGATATTTTTATTTCTTCCTTTCCAATTTGGATCCTCTGCACCTCCTTTTGTTGTCTAATTGCTCTGGCTAGGAATTCAAGTACTATACTGAATATGTAGTGAGAAAGTGGGCAGCCTTGTCTAGTCCCTGATTTTAGTGGGATTGCTTCTAGGTTCTTTCCATTTACTTTGATGTTGGCTACTGGTTTTCTGTAGATTGCTTATATTATGTTTATGTATTGGCTTTAAATTCCTAATCTTTCTAGACTTTTATCATGAATGGGTATTGGATTTTGTCAAATGCTTTCTCAGCATCTAAGGAGAAGATCATGTGGTTTTTGTCTTTGAGTTGGTTTATATAATGAAGTACATTGAAAGATTTCTGAATATTAAACCATCCCTGCATCCCTGGAATGAAGCCTACTTGGGGATGATGGATGATTGTTTTAATGTGTACTTGGATTCAGTTTGCGAGAATTTTATCAAGAAAATTTGCATCAGTATTCATAAGGGAAATTGGTCTGAAGTTCTCTCTCTTTGTTGTGTCTTTACGTAGTTTAGGTATCAGAGTAATTGTGGCTTCATAGAATGAATTGGGTAGAATGCGTTCTGTATCTATTTTGTGGAATAGTTTGAGAAGAACTGGAATTAGGTCTTCTTTGAAGGTCTGATAGAACTCTGCACTAAACCCATATGGTTCTGGGTTTTTTTTTGGTTGGGAGACTATTAATGACAGCTTCTATTTCTTTAGGTGATATAGGACTGTTTAGGTCATTAATCTGATCTCAAGAAGACAGACCCCAGAAAACCAAATAAACCCATTATAAAATGGCGCAAAGAATTCTCAACTGAGGAATATGGAATGGCTGAGAAAGACCTCAAAAATGTTCAACATCCTTAATCATCAGAGAAAGGCAAATCAAAACAACCTTGAGATATTACTTCAGACAAGTCAGAATGGCTACGACCAAAAATTCATGTGAGAGTAGATGTTAGTTATGATGTGGAGAAATAGGAACACTCCCCCATTGTTGGTGGGATTACATGCTTGTAAATCCACTCTGGAAATCAGTCTGATGGTTCCTCAGAAAATTGGACATTGTACTACCAGAGGATCCAGCAATACCTGGCCTGGGCACATATCCAGAAGATGTTCCAACTGGTAATGAGAACACATGTTCGACTGTGTTCATAGCAGCCTTATTTATATTAGCCAGAAGATGGAAAGAACCGAGATGTCCCTCAACAGAGGAATGGATACAGAAAATGTGGTACATTTACACAATGGAATACTAATCAGCTATTAAAAACAATGAATATATGAAATTCCTCGGCAAATGGATGGATCTGAAGGGTATCATTCTGAGTGAAATAACCCAATCAAAAAAACAACTCGTATGATATGCACTCACTGATAAGTGGATATTAGCCCTGAAACAAAGAATACCCAAGATACAATTTGTAAAACACATGAAACTCGAGAAGAACGAAGACCAAAGTGTGGACACTTTGTCCCTTCTTAGAATTGGGAAAAAATCTCCCATAGAAGGGGTTATAGAGATAAAGAATAGAGCTGAGATGAAAGGATGGACTATACAAAAACTGCCCCACCCAGGGGTCCATCCCATAATCAGCCACCAAACGCAGACACTATTGCATACAACAGCACGATTTTGCTGAAAGGACCTTGATATAGTTGTCTCTTGTGAGGCAATGCCAGGGCCTGGCAAAATCAGAAGTGAATGCTCACAGTCAGCTATAGGATGGAACACAGGGCCCCCAATAGAGGAGCTATAGAAAATACCCAAGGAGCTTAAGGGATCTGCAACCCTATAGGTGGAACAACAATATGAACTAACCAACACCCCAGAACTCTTATCTCTAGTTGCATATGTAGCAGAAGGTGGTCTAGTCAGCCATCCTTGGGAAAAGAGGCCCCTTGTTCTTGCAAACTTTATAAGCCCTAGTACAGGGGAACAACAGGGCCAAGAAGGGGGAGTGGGTAGGTAGAGAGTGGGGGGGTGGGCATAGCAGACTTTGGGGATATCATTTGAAATGTAAATGAAATAAATAACTTATAAAAATTGAAAAAAAGAAAAGAAAAAGAAAAATCAACAACAATCTAACAAGTATGGTAAAACAGAATGTATGTGTTCAGCAATCTTACCCCATTCATTAAATGTAATCCCCACTGTAACAAGTTTAAGAAATGTTCTAAAGGATTCAACAAGCAGCTGAAAGAGTCAGATACAGATACTTGCACACAACCAGTGGACAGAAGCTGCTGACCACTGTGTCTAAGTTTGGTAAACGTGGAAGAGACTGAGTAACAGAGCGACCCTGTAGGAGGACCAGCAGACTTAACTAACCTGAAACCCTGAGATCTCTTAAACACTGGGCCATCAACCAGGAAGCATACACCAGCTGATATGAGGCTCCTAACACAGATATGGCAGAGGATTGTAGAATCTTTCTCAGTCAGAAAAGATGTATGTAACTCTCAAGGGAGTGGGTGATCAAGGAATTGGAGAGATCTGGTGAAGTGCAGAGTGGAGAAGGGTGTGGACATATTCCTTGAGACTGAGAGGAGGTATGGGATTTGAAAAAGTCAGACGGTGGACCAGTAGGGGTACAAAAATCTGGACTGTAAAAAAAAATTAAACAAAATTTTAAAAAATATAAAAAGAGAAATGTTATTGCAATTGCACTGAATCATGGAATTTTGCTGAGAGTGATGATGTGCTTCCAGGGTTATATTTATTGTTAATCTATAAAAGTGCGTTTGTGCGGTAAAGGTTAGTTCATATTCTTGATCCTCCTATGTCTCTAGTTGCATGCAGAGCAGAGGATGGCATAGTTGTCTATCAATGCGAGGAGAGGCCCTTGGTCTTCCAAAGACCATATGCCCAAATACAGGAGAATGCCAGGGCCAGAAAGTTGGAGTGGGTGTGTTGGGGAGCAGGGCAGGGGAAGAGTATAGGGGATTTTCAGGATAGAATTTAAAATGTAAATAAGAAATATCTAATAAAAAAGAAAAAATATATTTATTGAATGCAATTATTAATTTTTTTAAGGGCATGGGCATTTGGGTCAACTTTGCAGAGAATGTGCTACCCATGCAGAATATCTGAGTTCTGTTACTCTAACCACAACAGGTTTTTCACAGATGTCTCTCTGTCTAACTCTAGGGTCACTGGATGCCTCACACTTTCAGCTACACTTGTGAATACATACATACATTCATATACCTACTGCACACACAGACATATGAGTAAAATATTAAAATGATTTTGTTAAAATTTTGTTGTATTTATTGTTCTAAATATATCTGCTTCTTATCTGTTTTATTAGAAATAATTTTATAGCACTTATATAATGACATTGAATATGTGATAAGAGAGAATGTATGGATTTCAGAAAACACCTACTAGGGTTTGGCTGTCTCATATTATTAAATAGTCCTGGGGATTGACTCAGTTCATCATATTTAGTGTTAAGGGACTTAACTCCTTAGCCATCTTACTTGCAACAAATTCCCTTTAAAGACATAAATTTCCTTAAAAGTGAATACAGGCTTAATGTATCAGTCTCTAATTTATATGTAGGCAAAACTGAACAAATAATCTCTTGAGTAATATTAGTTTTGTAGTTTACAACATAATTTGAATAATTCTGGCTAACAGTGCAATAACATTTTAACCCACTATATTGCAGCACAATAAACTATGTGTGTTTAAAATATCAGATATAAGATTCCTTATAGTCTCTACATCATATATCAAAAAACATCCACAATTATCAGATACAAATTCATGTGAATTTTTGAAATGGAGGTGTCTAGATCATGAATAAATTTTTCAGTACCATCCTTAGCAGGTTTTTTAATGTAATCATTTTCCCTGTTCATTAATCTAACGGACATATAAAATCTTGATTCCAGAATCCAACTAGTACTCTCCAGTTGACCTTTTACTAGTGTCTGTTCTCCATTGTCTTCTACACTTACATAGTGACTAGAAAACTTATAGGGCCACATACTTAATGTATCAAAAAATAACTAACTGTTATTAAATTCAAGATGGTAATTTAGTATAATATAATACTATAGGAGAATAGTTATTAGAATGAATTTGTATAGGATTCCTTAAACTGTAATTTTAATATCAACTCTATTTTTGTGACAATGCCATCCTCCGTGGATTTTCAATGAGGAAAATATGGATGTTAATGAAGAATGTGTTCCTTAAAGGTACATTGTTAATGATCATATTTCTATGAACACTGAATAAGAGAAATGATAGCTTATGTTAATGCTAATGCATTTCAGATCCATTCAGTATCCCATTATGTGATGAGAATTGATGAATGTTGTCTTTTTGGAAGTGTCATATTCTAGGAAGCAGAATAATTAAAACATTTCTCTCCCATTCCATCCTTCCATAATTTTCTGTGTCCTCACAGAGTGCAGATTCTGAAAAAAATGGTTTCGTGAAAAATATCAATAGTTTTAGCTATTACTTCCAAAACTACAATAAATAGCATGTTGACATATCTACAAGCTTATTTTATTGCATTCTGTTTTATTTTTTATACTTTAATATTTTTTACAATTACTAGTTATTCCCCTCCTGGTCTGCCCCATGACTCTTCTTCATCAAATATCTCATCAATATCTCCAAGCGGATATTCCTACCTCCACAACACACAACTATTCCCAATTCCTGGGTCACACATCTCTCAGGGCTTTGGTGTGTCTCTCTTCTCTCAATAAGGCCATACAAGACAGTTTTATGCTACATATGTGTTTGGGCTTAATATCATCTGGGGTATGCTGTCTGGCTAGAGGCTCCAGTTCTGAGAGAACTTGGTTGTCCAAGTTAGTTGATACCTCTGGGTGATACTCCTCCTCTGCTCCTTGTATCTATTCCTAATTCATCCATAGGGGCTGCCAGATTCTGTCCATTGTTGGATATAATATATTTGTATTTGAGAGAAGAAAAGGAATATTTCCTTCTTAGAGTAATGGCCAATAGCTTGAAGAGCAGTTGGGAAAAAAAGGCAGTATTCTGTCAAGTATGTGTTCATACTGGATATCAGAAAATATGTTCTGATTTCATCTTTTTTGATTATTTAGTTTGTTTGTTTCAAGGATGGATTGTTTGAGTTCATACATGGTTTAATTATGCAGCTCTCTCTGTGCTGGCTCTCATTTTCTATACAAAGTCATGGATTCAACTGAATTAACATATTTATTGGAAATTACCAGGGGGAAAAACCACATGAAAGCAAAATGATTAATAAAATTGTAATAATAATTTGAGAATTTTAGTTCTGTTAGAAGAAATGAAGCAAGTGATTCAGTGCATGATGCTATGCACACTGTTTGTTAAATCAATACATATGACAATTATTGAAATCACTAGAACACCTACTGAGATTGACTCTAAAACAAGATACATGTACTATAACCCAATATTTGGTGGGTCTGTACCAACTTTAGCTTTGAGAGAATTCCTAAAATACGTGATCAGAAAAATGATTTTTCCCTGATCTTTTGGATAGTATTTCGCTCTGGTCTCAATAAAATGATATAGATCTTGGGTGCAAAGATGCATCCAAGCATCCCTGCACTGGATGCCAAGATGGAGAAGATCTCCACAGCAACCATGAACTTGCCCTTGGTGCTATGGTAAACAGGGAGGAAGGTGACCCAGACACTGCAGAACACTAGCATGCTGAAGGTCAAGAACTTAGCTTCATTGAATGTGTCAGGCAGATTCTTGGCCATGAAAGCCACAGTGAAGCTTCCTAGTGCCAGGCAGGCCAAGTATCCCAGGACACAATAGAATACAGTAACTGAGCCTTTGTTGCACACAATGATGATGTGGCCATGCTGAGTGTGTTCATCAATATCAACGAAGGGAGGAGAAACTGCTAGCCAGATTGCACACAGAATACATTGGAATAGGGAACATATGGGAATAATGTAGTTGGGTGTNCCTGATACCAGGAAGTTTCTCAACATTCTTCCTGGGTCTGTGATTTTGAAAGCCAGAACCACAGTGACTGTTTTGGCCAGAACTGTGGAAACAGCCACAGTGAATACAATTCCAAATGTGATCTGCTGTAAGACACAGGTGACTCTGTTAGGATGGCCAATGAAGAAAAAGGAGCACAGAAAACAGAACATGAGTGACATGAGCAACAGGTAACTGAGGATTCTGTTATTGGCCTTCACAATAGGAGTGTCATGGTGCTTCACAAAGACACAAAGTACTACAGCTGTGAATGCAGAGAAAAAGAAGGCCATTGAGGCAAGAGCCATCCCCAAGGGGTCTTCATAGCTTAGAAAGGTGACTCCTTTCTGAATGCATATGTTTTGTTCTGTGTTGGCATAATGGTATTCAGGACAATTCACACATTGATCCATATCTGATACCCAAAGAAAGTTTAGTTAGTGCTGCTTATAGAAATTTTTACTGAAAAGTATTTCAAGTAAGAGTGGTGAAAGAAGCCATGTAATGCTGTCTCTGATGCTGAGAATGTAATGTGAAGGATATTGCTGAACACCAATGCTTTCAATTCATAGTGTTCATAACGTTTTAAGGAAAATAAACCAAGCAATTATTTCTTTGTCTTTTTAAATTTTGCTTATATCATTTAAAATATTATCAGATAGCAAAGATTTCAGAAGGCATTTTTTGGTTCTATGTTGATACCAAGTAGATTACTTAAATCAGAGAAGATACATTCATAAACTACAATGGGGTAGGGTAAATAAAAATACCTACACAGATTTTTTTCTGAGATCATTGACTATTTGATAAATTTAATCTATATGTTACATTGCAGCTCTGATTTCTACTGGAACAAGATCTTTAATAGGTACACAAGAATTCACTAGCCTAAATTCATTGACATAGAAACAACGCTACATTGAAAATGTAGGCTATGTGTATGTGTACATAATTTTATCGATGTGTTCTTGTAAAAGTATCTATTGCTTTATTGAATTTAAGTGATTCCTGGCATACATCACAAGATGGTGGAGAATGAAAGGAAATATAATGTCTATTTTTGAAAAGTAGAAAATACTAAAAAATAAGCCCTACGGTGTTTCCTCATATGACAATAATTAAAAGTTCTGATTATTGTTCATGATATGCACTAATATTAGCACTGAGGGAAAAAATTCTTCTCTAAATACTTTGTACAAACACATCCTTCATTTTAATTACTACTTCATTTCGAATGCTGAACATTTTTATCATGGCCTCATTGCCATTCTTATAAAACTCAGTGTCTGTGAATGTACTCAGGCATGAAATCAGTATGAACTAATAGAATAAGCAATAGAACAGAGGAATCCTCGAGAAAGAGTGGTAACCCAGATGGCTGTGTTAAGCAATAATACACCATTCATAAGTATTAATCTCCAAGATGGTAACAACATCAAATGTATTTGTAATTGTACTTAGTTTTCATGTAATTTCACAAAATCTTAATGAGCTTCCTTGGTTTCCAGATTTCTTCTCTACAACAACATATTTGTGGAGAGCTATTATTTGATAAGTTGCCTAAGAGCCAAAGAAACTGTATTAGCTATAAGGGGAATACTTTGCTCAACCAGAGAACCTGATTTCAAACACTAGAAACCATGACAGCTATCTCACAAGTGCATGTAAATATAACTACAGGGGCTATTATTAGCTCATATGTGCACCTTTACATGTGTTAACCAATTAAAGTAATAAAATATTATATGGATTATTGGAAGAAATTTTGTTGTTTATTCTTATTTGATTTTTGACATGCAAAACAATTTCAGTATACTTTTAAATTTATTTTCAGTATAGTGTATGTTAGAATGTATGACTTCAAAAAACATCTTCTGAATAGGTGGATTGGTTTGATTACATGCATCATGGGAATAAATTCAGATTGTAAGTTTTAGCAACAAATGATTGAACTGATGAACCATCTCACAGACATGTGTCTTACAATTTTAATTTATTGTCCGGTGTGGTGGCACACGCCTTTAATCCCAGCACTTGGGAGGCAGAGGCAGGAGGATTTCTGAGTTCAAGGCCAGCCTGGTCTACAGAGTGAGTTCCAGGACAGCCAGGACTACACAGAGAAACCCCGTCTCGAAAAAAACAACAAAAAAAAAATTTTTTTAATTATTATGTAGAATGAAAGTGAAAATAATTTGAAAGCTAACCATAAGCTTTTTGCATTTTGCAAACCCTACATTATTATTATAATAATGAGTGTGATATGTAATATAATAAATATGATTCTCATTGTATATTCCACATAATTGATCAACTCTTATCCCCTACTTCCTGGATTCATATTACATCTGGCTTTGAATATGGCCCTCTAAATATTAGATACTTAGCATTTTCTCATAAATTTGCAAATACTTTTGTCTTCTATATAAATTGTACAGTGAACATGGGTTTTATATCGAGCTGTCTTATGATCTAGTCTAGTATAATATATATTATAGTTGCTTCTTCAGGGTTCCTATATGTACATAAGGTACATAATCATATTTAGGACATATATTTTCATAAAATAAGACTAAATTAATACACACAAAAACTGTGACTATAAACAAATGTAGATGTATGTTTATAATAGACTGATTATTTGGAAAATTTTGTCCAGAATACCTTCAAATTGCAGTTACATTTTTTGAACTGTTTCTTTGTGAAATGGAATCTACCATGAATTTGCAAAGAGTCAATAAGGAGATCAAGGCACAAGGTATGTTTGTTTGTTTTTGCAAAATTTTGTTAATGATTTTTATATCTACATCTAGTAAATTGGAAATGTGATATATTTTATATTTACATTTGCTTCTTAATTGACTTTTTCATCCAAGTGTGGTACAAGAGGAATGCATATGTACAGGATTCATCAGAGCAGAAAATACTCACTTGTCTCATTAGAAATTTTATTTTCAGGGCAAGGGCTGCAAACAAAGCAGCAGGCTGCCATTCCCTCCTTCCAGAATTTTCTGAATCCAGGACTACAATCTGTACTACACAGAGAAGACGGCATCTGTGAGAAAATTATACACATGGTGATAATGAGTTTTATACATTTCTGTTATATTTTATATTAGTACATTANGATTTCAATAAGCTCATTTTATGCACACCAACTGATTGACATTTCACTCTGTCCAGTGTTTAATAACCACCTATGAATTTTGGAAATGCATTGAAGAAATGTTGGATAATTTCTGAGTGTCTAGTAATTCTGGCAAAAGAGCTCATATGGATCTATATGCAAAAACTACAGATATTGCAACATGAAGTTTTTTAGTTAATTATTTTCAATTTTTCACTAAGTGCTGGGAACAGAAGAAACTTTCATTGAGATATTTTCTCAGACAATACTAGTCTTTCCTCAGATCTTTGAAGCATTTTCTTAAATGGTAATTGACATAGGTGTGCCCATCTCACTGTGAGCAGTTAAGCCAGTAAGCAGTGTTCTTTTAAGATCTATGAATTAGTTCCATTTTCCAGATATCCATACTTGTCTTTCTGTGACAATAAGCCATATGGCAAATTACCTCTCCCTCCTTACTTGACTTATGATCAAAGTTCAATTAAAGCAACAGAGATACAGTTAGTATTTGAAAAAATTTGAAACAGAACAAATCTGTCTATAAGTCACAAATAACAAATAAGACCTTGAAGGAATTGCCATTGCAAACATGAGAAACTGTACATAAAAAAGAGTGGAGTATGCAGACAGTGGTTTCATATGGCTGGAAAAGATAAACAAATCTGTAGTGACCTTGAATATGAAGTGTTTCATGAAGTCAAAATGCTCTCCAGTGGCTAAAAATACTGGAAAAAGCTGGATAAAAATTAGATTGTTTAAAGTTAATTGAAGAATTGAAGAGGGAAGGCTCTTGGAGTATGAAGACTTGATGCCCCAGTATAGAGAAATACTTGGGCTTTAAAGCTGAAATTGGTAGGTGGGTGGGGAGCACCATCATAGAAGCGGGGTAAGTGGGGGTTGTATAGTGGTTCTGCGGGGAAACCAAATAAAATAGATAACATTTGAAATGTAAATAAATATCAAAATTAAGAAATTGAAAAAAGTCAAGTAAACAAAAATCACAATAAAAATGGGAGTATATCTCATGGGTATCTGCTAGTATAATACAGTAGGTTCAAACTTCAACCCTCCAAGGTAATAGAGAGCAATAATAAAAGGGCGCGTTTAGCTAATAGGCTGCATGTGTATTACTTGTATAAGCTAAAGGCATTAATTTTTTAAGAGTCAAACGATAATAAGTTTATACATCTTATAGACATGTTAACTTATAGTATTATATTCAGACCACTGCCATGCTTATTCAAAATTGTTAACCTAAATTTACATCATGAATAGAGGTATAAAATACTAATTTTCACAACTATATTATTTAAATATGAATATTAATGTGTTCATTTGATCACAATTAACATAGACATTTATAACAAAACTAAAGATCACCTTTTCTTAAAGCATACCTCTAATAAAATATGACCTGGAAGAGAAAATCCAGGCATAAAGCACAGCTTAAAATGGCCTGATAAAAGCTGTGGTATGCTTCAGACAGTAAAAGCTCAGATTAAAAGCTCTGAATGCCTGGAAAATAAAAGTATGTCAAAAGATAATTCTCAGTTACTTCATTGCCTGGAGTAGGACATGCACTCATGTTTTAAATGGGAGAAATAAGGAAAGAGGTAGGATATAAACTCGAAAATGTACCCTGATAATAAATACTAGATTTTATGTTTGTTTGCTTGTTTCAAGCCTCCATTAAAAAGTATACCATTTGCATGGTAGGAATATGATTGCAAAATTTTCTATAAAATCCTACTCCATATCAGAACCTATTCAAGGCACAAAGGTAAAAATAATAGATTTGTGTATATATAATCTAGGTATTTACTTACTGTTTCTTCATATAAAATATAAAAATATACTGTGATAAATGATATTTTATATGTCCATACAGTGTACCACATGGACACATATGAGGGGTATCTCTTGCTCTCTTTTATGGTCAAGTACGGATTCTTAACTATGTTATAATTAGCACAACTCCCAAAACATTCATTTTCTAACTGAATGAATAGAGAGTTGACAAAAATCCAAAGTAGGAAAAGAATGAGTATTCGAGGAGAATTAGCACCTGTGGAGGAGTATTAACTCTGATACGTTTGCAAGCAAAATTGAGAATTGATCTGAAACCAGAAACCTCAAGAAATCCTGTCTACAATATATGGAATAGTCAAGTAGATGCAATGAGTTGGCCCAATTTGGCCACAAATGTCAATGTGGTTTTATTTTCACACTTATGCTCTCAAGGCCTGAGGACATTCAGTTTACAATAGATTAATTTCCAGCTAGAGCAACAGAACTTTTCTGGATTACAAAAATTTGTCCACTGTTGTTTACATTTGGAAATTTTGTTATGGCTAATTAGTAATAAAAGAAGATACCAGCAGTATTTGACTACAAGAGTTTTGTTTGGGCTGGCATTGAAAAGGGCAGTCTATTTCAGGCTTTTTATGTAGAATTCGCATTAACAGATAACATCATTGTGTCCCAGGAAATCCTTTTGCAGTTCAACATTAACAATTTTTAGGAGTTTCTTATTATACTTATTCCACATGCACATGTTGAATAATTAATTGGCTTCAAAAACTCTAGATATTCTGATCATAGAATTTAAAGTTTGAATTATCATTTCAAAAATAAATATTCTAAGTACTGAAAGGGGCAATCTATCACTCAATTGTCTATCACTACCTCATGCTTCAATCACTACTATTCAATATATAAGAAATGAAGTAGGATTTCCTGGTCCTTTCACCTAGTTCTATTTTATATGGTTAGTTACCTTAGTGTGTTGTGAAAATTTTGTCTTCTTATGATGTCTTAGTTTTTCTGAAATATTTTTTTATTTTATTATTCTTCCACAGAATCCTATTATGTACTAATGAGAGACAGAAAGTGAATCTGATGGAAAAGGCAGTTGTGGAGGGGCGTGGGATAGGAGTATTAACTATGATAAATTTGCAAGTAAAACTGAGATTCGTCACATCCCAAAAGTAGGAAGGGAAACTGTATTTAGGATATATTATGTGAAAATAATAAGCCATTTTCAATACATAAAAAAACCCAATTTCAAAAAAAAAATTCACCCTTTTCTCAAAGAATGATCTTTCTGTAGTGTGTATTGTTCTTTTGGTAGGTGTTTTTGTCAAGAACTATAGCATACACATCCATCAAAGGTATTATTATTGAACTTCCTTTATATCTCTTATAACATATTATAATGCTTTCCTCAATTTTATTATAAAGAAAAGTTCTCTTATAGTATATGAAATTGTCACCCACTCTCTGAAGGCAACTAAGGAATATCTTAAAAAAATAAACCAGCATTGTTTTCTTTCATTTCATTTAGAGAAAGTTAACAAAAATAATCCATTATAATGGAAAGTTATTTGATGCTTTTGAGTAGTTCCCGTTATTACTGTATTTGATATGTATTAATAGCTATTTCTTTTTCTGTTGTTCTAGTGCTGTGTATATGTCCCCTTGAACTTCTGTTCATCTTACTTAAAGTGTGAAGGGGTTCTTCAAATTTATTAAAAAATGTATTTCTGTGAAAATAAATCTCTGTAATTGTATTCATTATTGTATGTGGTAAGTGTCCTAAGATTATATGGGAAAACATTTTTGGATAATGACAAGTGTTAGTAATTATGTCTATTAGTGTTTCATAGCTATAAAATTAGTCTCCCTCCAATCAACATCTGTTCTAGACGTTTCAGTTAATGGGAGAGATTAGTGTGTAATAACAACAATAATAGGAAGAAAATTCTGTTAACTTAAAGGAAAGAATATCAAACAGTAGTGAAGAACAGTTTTGTATTCATTAAATTGCAGAAAATGGTTCTGATATGTCAAAGATATATTTTATGCATGTTTCAATCTTCAAAGAATTGGTAAAAATGTCAAAAATGTGAAAAAGAAATATAACACAAGTGCCTAAAAATTGGATCCTGATTAAACAAAATTTTACTTTTCAACATGTTATCATGTATCTACTTGAAGTGTTTACTGTTGTGTATTGTACATCAGTAAGTTAGTACACACTCACCTTTCTACTTCCTGTGGCCAATTCAATCATGTCTCCATATAAGTGAAAGTGTTGTCCATGTGGAAAATATGGGCTGAACTTTCCTAACTTCACCTTAATCCCAAGGTGTTCTGAGATATTCCCAAAGTAGAAAATGTCATAATCTTCTTGCAGAATTACTCTCTGTTTCATAATCACTTTGTCCCCAAGAGGATCAGTGAAGTGGATCTTTCTCAGAAATGAATTTACCTAAAATACAGCATTGCATTATAATGTATATACCATTCCTTCAAATCATAATTTGTATTCTGATTTCATAATAAAGGCACTATAATTAAAGAATGAAAGATAGAAATCAAATAAATGCAATAAGATAAATAAAACTATCATAATATTCCAAGAATGCCCAATACTGTAAGGAATGTTATGACATCTGGGTGCTCTCTAAAAATCCACAAATTTTCTTTGATAAACTGTGACTTCTTTTACCAATCACATTTATGATAGTGACTAGAGTTTCTTTTTCTTTAGGAAAAATGGTCAGAAGCTTAACTATTTTGGAAAATATTTCCTATTTCATTAATGTGGGTATCTGAGATACCAAAAACAGCTACACAATTGAAGACACTGAAATATAATCCACTAAAAGAAACTCTACCGTCAAGCAGTGAGAAATTGCTCCTTTCCCATTGTCTATTGCCTGATTATCAACCTGTTGCAGATTTGTCTCATGGAGTGCATGGGCCATGGCATATATAGCATTGTATATGTTTTGACTACCATCATTAAAGGTTATGTCAAATTTCTGTTCCATTAGCCATTGCAATAATGCATTAGATGAATAATTCATCAGTAATTTACAATTACATGTTAAGGCTTCACAGTTAAAGTACTTCCACTCTGGAATTGCTAGATATAAATCTGTCCTTTTGAGATGGCACAATGATTGCACAAACTTTTTAAAGCCAGAAATCTCACGATGGTGGTGTACAAAAGTAAAAGTCCCATAGAATGTGCCATGAGTTAAGTCTTTCTTACTGGTAGGGAAATTCAGTTGTACTGTGGTGATCCATATTCTCTGTATAACTGTAGATTCCCACATTCTGAAGCTCAATTCAATATTACTATATGCTTCCCCATAAATGATAATAACATTTGTGGATGACATCACAATTTGTTTGTAGTTCATTTCAGTTTTGTGATAGAATGAAATCTCATAGACTGACATCATGTTCACAAAGGCAAAGCAAATTTCCTTCTTTTCAAACTCTTTTTTCAACTCTGAGAGAAAATGTTTGCCTTGATCATCATCAGGGATGACAAGGCCAACCCATTTCCAGTGGAAGAAAAGTATGAAGGAAACCATTGCCAATGCTAGAGATGTGTCCTTTGGGGCCATCTGATAGAGATAGGGATATTGTTCATCATCGGTGAACATGGAATGGAAAGGTCCATAGGTAAGTTGAAGGAACTACAACACAAAGAACAGCATGAGGTGTAGTACACTAAAGAAGCCAGTAATCATATTTACCTGCAAAGACTTAATTATTTGTGTCTTTTCCTCTCTTCTCTGATTCAAATCAGCAAATATGGAAGCCTGGCAAATCCACTTCTAATAGAAACAGCAAGAATAGCTGTTTGACAAAGACTTAATAAAATATATTTGCTTGCAATAATAACTGCCATTCTGTCTTTCAGTTTTAGTCATGATATCTCTGTTTTCAAAGTTTGGAGGGATTTTAATGTGTTTATATCTTGGTGAAATTTTACTAATATTTTTTCAAAAGGCATTTTTTCCTTAATCCAGAAATATAATGAAGATTTACCAGAAAAATCCTATACATAATACTGCTTAAGATTTTAGGAAAAAAAAATATCTTGCACTACTTCAAAGTATTCCTTGTATTTTAGTGGTTGTGACTCACAAAAAGATGCCAGAGAATTCCTTTTTAGGATAAGGCTCCAAAATACTCTGGGAATATCTGCCTCTATGCCTCTTCAGTAAACAGATAATCAGAAAAAAGAAATTTAAAAAGGTAAACTATGTTTGGCAGCTTAAAATTTTAGCAGCAGTTTAGATTAAAAAAAAAACTTATCCTACTAAGTACTTTGGTAATAATGTTGCAAAATATATAGGTCTCATAAGTTGAAACTTTTGAGGAAAATATACAGAAACAAAACTATATTGAATTGAGTTATCTCCTGCATACAAAGTATCTTATAATGATAGAATAATAATCATGTGGAAATATATGAAAGAACGAGTTATTGGAACCACATAAACACTCTTTCTTAGAAGAGTTCATTTGTGAAGTTCTCTTATAACTTATCATAAGGGAAAAAAAGAAAAACAAGATAAAACAGAGCAATTAGTTTCGTAAAGATATGACATAACCTTTATATCATTAAAGAAAAAGACTTATAATAACTAAAACTGTATGCTGCTGAAATTTTTCCCACAGTATCTAATGAAAATTGACACTATGATTCTTAATGGTTAGTCATAAATTCACTGATAGTAAAGTGTCTAACTCCACAGACTTCATTGGAGGTTTTCATCCACTCTAGTGCCACTGAAATGGCAAAAGTGTCCAGGCTAAGAATGGTCAGCCATGCCTTTGCAAAAAATACTCCAGATACATAAAAGTTGGCTTATAGAGGAAATGTTTGTAAAATATACTTCTGTTCCACCAAAGTTTGTCACTGATGACTANANTTATAACACCACCATAACTCGGTTATTTCACAGTTTACGATTATAATCTAAATTTATGACCAAGATGAAGATTACAGATATCTGGGGACAGAAATAATATATTCTATGTTTTGGAACAACATGAATCTTTCTCTTCTTACTGAGATTTGGATAAATAAAGAAACACTTTGACTGCCAGTCAGTTAAGGATGCAAGATTCTCTCTATCACCCTGTCAGACTCAATTCTTCATGACCTTCTCTATTTCTTCTTTCTGGAGTCTGTCAACTTCTGGAGGTGGCCCATAGCAGAGGCCCTATCATGTCACTGAATAGTAAGTACCCTAGAACTACATGGATTGACATAAGAATAAGTCCAGTCTCATCCATTAACTTTCTTAATATCTATCAATGTTCCCCAAAAAGACATGACATAAAGAATTCCTAGCCTATGATAACTCACACGTGGAGAAAAGAAGATATCCATGTATAGCCCCAATTCCCATGATATTCTCGAATCGGGTCCTGTAAGCAGAAATGAACACGTAGTATCTTCATTACAGAAATAATTAGGAATGGGCTCATATTTCTTCTGATGAAAATAATACGGTGTAGTTGTCATAGTTTTCCCATCACAATGGCCAAAATTGTATTTTATAATCAAAGACATATTTGGTAAGAGATCAGGATTCCTGTTGATTTCATCCATTGCAAATGCCAATGCCAAAGCATATTTGTGATTTTTAGTTGTTTTTCTGTAAAAGAATACAGTGTTCATTATGGACAGATGATTATACATGCCCATTTGTACTCAATAGAAGCACTATGCTATGCTGGGAGATTCTTCATCTGACCTCTAAATGGAAACAAATGGCTTTTGTTGTGAGATTGGATTAACAGGAGAACAAGGAAAATAGTGAACACTTTAAAAGTACATGGGAGTATTTCTCCCAGAAATAAGAATGTATATTGACCTCATTCCCAGAAATTATTCCAATCTCTGCTTTTAGTGCTTTATCAGAAGATAAAGAGAAAACCACAGATGTTGACAAAACTGTAATTTTGATCATGTCTTCATTTTGAAATTATTTAGCATTATAGAAATACATGTGTTATGAGACCCTTTGATATTATACCTCTTGTGTAATTAACTCAATTAGTTAAGGTAGTGAAAATATGATTTGTCAGTACATAGTATTCTCTCTGCAGCAAAATTTGTTTCCTGTATTAACAATCACTTATAATTAGTGTTTAATATTCTTAGCATGTCCCATCATATCTATCGTCATTTTGTTATTTATTCTTACAATATTTTGCTGAAAGAAAATATTTTCTAAATATTTACTTTTAAGTGAATTCAAACATCAAACATGCATTAGGTGAATGATACATGTATATGCATATGATTATATGTATATGTGCAAGGATTGTTTAGGTCATAAGAGGGCAATACATCCAAGTGTTTTATAGAGTATCCTCACTTCAAATGTGAAGGTGTACACATTCGCTTACTTTCTTGTTACAAAGAAAAGTGATATATTCATTCTGGGTAATTTTTATTTATTTATTTATCTATTTACTTATTTATTTTTGTTTTGGCTGTTCAAGACAGTGTTGAGCTTTATATACCTGGATGTCCTAGAACTCTCTCTGTAGAACAGGCTGGCCTCGAACTCAGAAATCCTCCAGTGTCTGCTTCCCAAAATCTGGGATTAAAGGCTTGTACCACAACTTCCAAGCTGGAACTTCTTATCATTTTAATTTAATTTCTAGAAAAAACTCTTGATATACTTTCCAGTAACACTAATACAACACTAGCATCCTACTGAGAACTTCAAAAATAAGGAACCTGCTGAGATGGCACTTTGTATGTGCCAGTATTATGGGCTTATAAAATAGAAGAGATTTTGGTGTAAATTATATAGAATATGTTCATTTTTGTAATAAATGTATGCCAAAGACAGTGGCAATAGAATAATATCATATAGTGTTTGTGTTTATCTTTATGTAAAGAAAAGTATCTACTGTACCATTCTTGTCAGTTCATATAATCTGATCAATGAACATTAAAGATTCACCTGTATATTTAATAATTAAATCTGAAGTAAATGCAAAAAGGTTTAAACCAAAAATTTTACCCATGTGGTGTTTTCATTCTATATTCTATAAAATATGCCATTTTAAAATATTGCTTATTAACACACATGAAAAAAATCAAAGTTAATAATTTTGCCATTACATAAAAGAATTTGGAGAATAGACCTTGTGCAATGTTCAAACGACTTCCTACAACTAAACTTTAGGAAACATCAGTTACTTAAGCTGTCTGTGTAGCTTAGTTGTCGAAATGGCTGTATTTTTAAAAAAATCTATAGATCCAGGCATGGTGGCGCATGCCTTTAATCCCAGCAGTTGGGAGGCAGAGGCAGGCAGATTTCTGAGATTGAGGCCAGCCTGGTCTACAGAGTGAATTCCAGGGCAGTCAGGGCTATACAGAGAAACCTTATCTGGTAAAACAAACAAACAAAAAAATCTATCAGCAATCCCCAAAAATGGTTGTTGATACCATGTTGCTAGCATGTCCACCTGTATTTACTAAAACTTCTGAATAGATGTCCACAAGATATAAATATCATGAAAGGATCAGAGATTACCAAACTTAGACATGAAAAGAGATGACATATTTCTTAATGACAAATAAACTAATAGAAAACTCCTGTATCACTGTTCTCAATGGTTCCAAATACTCCACATCACAGGTGTCACACATGAGTGTGAAAAGGGACATAAACAGCCATCAGTGTTATTGATAGAGTCACTATTCAAGAAATGTACAAATATCATTGGATTCTATATGTTCCACATATCATTTAGCTAAAAGAAGAGTGCAGAATTATACATGAATAGTATGATGCACAAAGCCATAGTGCTTTTGGAATTTATATTTTAAAACACTTGGATGTATTGCGGTATAATGACCTAAATATTCCATGCTCATATACATGCAAAAATGTCCATCTAGGCCAGGAGTGGTGGCACATACCCTTAATCCCAACACTCGAGAGGCAGAAGCAGGTGGATTACTGAATTTGAGGCCAGCCTGGNCTACAAAGTGAGTTCCAGGACACCCAGGGCTATACAGAAAAAGCCTGTCTTGAAACACCCCCCCAAAAGAAAGTCCATCCAGACATTCACACGAAATGTGAATTTCTGAGTCTAAATATCTTCTCTTTCCAAACTGGAAGAAACTTTAGAAAGAAGAAGTGACCACATCCAATCAACTTGAGGCAGTAAGTTTGTATATATGTAAAGTTCTTGACAACTATATGTGCCATGAATATTATGGGAATGAGCATAAGCTCTAGGATCAAAACACTGATGTATGTACAGTCAACAGTGTTTATGACAATCTATTTGCATGTATTTGGAGTAAAACCTAATGACATATTATGGGATCAAATTCAATAAGTCATCACTATCTAGAGTACAATACAAACTGTACATAGGAGGGTTTTATATGAACAATCAATGTAGATAGTCCTTTATTCCTCGGCTTCCATTCTTTAAGTCAGAAGCCACGTGATTTAAAAAAACAAAACAAAACCTCCACTGGATTAATTAAAAGGAGAGAGAAACTAAGATTAATTCTGTAAAAAAATAAAGTTGTTTCTTTGTGTTCAGATTTAGTAACAGTACAGGATACTCAAGGATTTGCCTAATTTTCATCATCAGACCACACAAGAAATATTCTAGATGTCATTTATATGGAAAATACAAATGCACTTACAGGACATTCAGAGTCTGGTTGAAATAATCTTTCTCCATAGGCATCTGAACTGCTCCAAGGATAAAGGAACAAGTTAATTGCAAAGCTTTATCCTTGATTTCATTCAGGTTTATTCTCCAAAAGCACATGGGATCAATGTAATTTGCCATGAGAAGTGGAATGTTGAGGAAGAAGAAGACTCCCATCAAAATGAACATATTTGTCCTGCCTTAAACAGAGGCAATATGGATTTTGTAGTGCCATGCATACTACCACATCAAATTTCTACCTGCTTATATTTCTCTAGTCAAAGGAGAGGTTTGTTTTATATTTATGATTCTGGTTTGTTTTTTTTTCCAGATTGCTCCTGGGACATGGAGAAATTCTTAAACATTCTCTACCCTGGGGCAATGCAAATGGTGTTCATAGACTTTGTAATAATCATAGGTAGGTAAATGCATAACATAATACATTTTCGGGCTCCATGATATCACTCTTGTTTGTGAATACCTGGAAGGAAATCCTTTAGTTCAAATTTGGTCCTTGGAAATTTTTGAAAAGGTGATTATGTGAACACAATTAGAAATGATGTCAGTGAATTGTATCAGAAGATTCACAATGAGACATNCAGTAAAGTATAATCAGAGGTAATAGGGACACACAGGACAGTGTTTTACAGAATCCCAGTCAGGAATAGGCAGACTCAACTTTATAGTCAATGAGATTCATAGGCAATGTAGAATGTAGACTATGTCATACCAGTGACACAAACAGATTATTTAAACAAGGCCTGTCCTACCATTGTCTTGAGAATCAATAAAGAGACCAAGTCAAAAAATACTTAATCTGTCTCTATCCAATATTATGCAGTTCTTCACAGATCCACAGTTTACTTACATGATAAAGATTCAAAAAGATCCAGAGAGAATGCCATTTGTGGGCTTCCTTTTTTTTTCTTTTCCTTTTTATTGGTTATTTTATTAATTTACTTTTCAAAATGTATCCCCCTTCCCAGTTTCTCCTGCGCAACACCCCTATCCCGTTACTCCTCCCCCTGCCTCTATGAGGGCGCTCCTCCATGCGCACTTCCACTATTCCTCAGGACTCTATCATTCCCTACACTGGGAATTCAAGCCTCCATAGAACCAAGGGTCTACACTTCCAGTAATGTGACATAAGGAAGTCCTCTAAACTATATCAAGCTGGAGCCATGGGTCCCTGATGTGCACCGTTTGTTCGGTTTACTGCATGAACTCTACCTTCCAAAAATTCAATACTAATATTAAAGTAATCTTAATATTTGAATTCCAAATTATGATCGTCCTCCATGAACCTCATAATTTTTAACTTATAACTTGTACTGACCCATTTATTTCACATTATCTTTGCTTTCCTACATTGGTTTTGCTCATTTTACTTTGTATTATGGGTGAGATAGTCTTGTTTAGAAATCTCGTCTTAGTATCTTAGAGGTAAATATTGACTGTGAAGAAACAATTTTCTAATATGTAAATTTTATTATAAAATCTTTCTACCTATATATTCTTATTTGCATTCTAGAATCAATACTAAACATTTGACAGTTTACTGATGAATGTACACCCATGAACCTCTCTCATTGCATTTTTCCTGAAAGAATCAGAGCACAAACAGGCAATATATTTTTTGGTTGATGGTATGCCTTATGTCATTTAATAACACAAACAACTTTAATGTTTTGCACTGAATATGGCTGGACACTCAAAAGTCGATGTTTTTACAGTATGAATAAGTTTTGTTCTGTGATAAGTAGTCCTAGAGTGGTGAGACTCGAATCTAGAGGAATGTAAATGGTGAAGGCTTTCATCATTATACAGAGTAAAGTTGTCTTTCAAGAGGGAGGGAAAAAACAGAGATGTCCCTCAACAGAGGAATGGATACAGAAAAGGTGGTACTTTTACACAATGGAATACTACTCAGCTATTTAAAAAAATGAATTTATGAAATTCCTCTGCAAATGGATGGATCTGGAGGGTATGATGCTGAGTGAAGAAACACAATCACAAAAGAACTCACATGATATGCACTTACTGATGAGTGGATATTAGCCCTGAAACCTAGAATAACCAAGATACAATTTGTAAAACATATTAAACTCAAGAAGAAGGAAGAATAAAATGTGGAGACTTTGCCACTTCTTAGAACTGGGAAGAAAACTCCCATAGAAGGGGTTACAGAGACAAAGTTTGGAGCTGAGACAAAAGGATGGACTACCCAAAAACTGCCCAACCCAGGAGTCCATCCCATAACCAGCCACCAAATGCAGACACTATTGCATACACCAGCAAGATTTTGCTGAAAGGACCCTGATATAGCTCTCTCTTGTGAGGCTATGCCAGTGCCTGTCAAACACAGAAGTGGATGCTCACAGTTATCTATTGGATGGAATACAGGGTCCCCAATAAAAGAGCTAGAGAAAGTACCAAAGGAACTGAAGGGGTCTACAACCCTATAGGCGGAACAACAATATGAACTAACCAGCACCCCTAAAGCTCATGTCTCTAGCTGCATATGTAGCAGAAGATGGTCCAGTCAGCCAACATTTAGAAGAGAGGGCCCTTGGTCTTGCAAACTTTATATGCCCCGGTACAAACTTTATATACCCTGGAACACCAGGTCCAAGAAGTGGAAGTGGATGGGTAGGGGACTGGGGGGGGGTGTATAGGAGACTTTGGTGATAGCATTCAAAATGTAAATGAAGTAAATACCTAATAAAAATTGGGGGGAAAAAGAGTGAGGGTTAGCCATACTTGTGGTGCAAGCCTTTAATCCCAGCACTTGGGAAACACAAGAAGGTGGATTTCTCAGTTCGAGGCCAGCCTGATCTACAAAGAGAGTTCCTGGACAGCCAGGGCTATACAGAGAAACCCTGTCTAGAAAAACGTACTTAAAGAGTCTGCATAGCCTAGTAGTATAAAGAGCTGTATTTCAAAACAACTAACTCCACAAAAATGGGTATTGATGCCACATTGGTAACATGTACACATATATTTATTAAAATTTCTGAATAAAACCCAAAAGATATAAAAGTCCTGAAAGGGTAACAGATTAATGAAATTATACATGAAAAGAGATGATGTGTTTCTTAAATAATGGCAAAAACTAATAGACAACTCATAATTCATAGTTCTAAAGTGTTCCAACTAATCCACACAACAGATATCCCCCATGTCAGTGATAATGTAAATTGGCAGCCACCATTGTTATTAACAGCCTCACTATTGAAGGAATGCAAATTTATTATTGGATTCCATATGTTCCACATGTTTTACTCTAAAGGGAGAATGCAGAACTGAACTTTATAAAACATAAAAACCAGTGATTGTATATGAACAGTGTGAAGCAAAAAGCCACAGTGCTTTTGGATTTTATCCTTTAAAACACTTGGATGTCTTGACTGTTAATGACCTAAATATTCTGTGATCATATACATATAGAAATGTCCATTCATGCATACATGTGAAATGTGAATTTCTGAGTGTAAAGATCTTCTCTTTCCAAATTTGATGAAGCTTAAGAAGGCAAGAAGTTAGCACATGCAAAGAACTTGAGAGAGTAAGGTTGTATATACACAAAGTTCTTGACAACTATATGTGTCCGGGGGAATTAGACTATGCAAAGACAGGCTGATCTCCATTTGACCTGAGTTCTGAACCTCGGAATGGTCATAATTCACCTCCCTAACATGATAGGCTTTCCTCCATGCTCCTGGAAATCTGTCTCCTGACTAAATTACAGCACCCACAGCCCGCACAAGAGAAGCATGGCTAGAAGTCACGTAGGCAATGACCCAAGCTTCTGACCTTCAGACTAAAATCCTTCCCGGTTACCTAGCAACAATAAAGATCATAAAAAGGGCTGTTCAACCCCTGCTTGCTCTCTTCTCACTCTCTTACTTCTTATCGCTCACTCTGACCCCTCTCTCACTACTCTCCTCTTACACTGTCTTACGCATCTCTCTTTTATTCCTTTCTCTTTGTCCTCTCTCCTCTCTCACTCCTCTCTCTTCTCTCCTTGTCTTCTCCTCTCCTTTCTCTTCTCCTCTCCTCTCTCCCTCTTACTGTCTTTCTCTTTAGCTTTTCTTCTATTTCTCTCTCTTTCTATCTTCTCTCATTCTCCCTGCCTTTCTATAAAAAGCTCTAAAACCATAGAGAGTCTCTGCTCATTAAGATCCACTGTGCTCACTCTTGATGATGTTGGGAAACTCTTCCCTCATCCCTCTCTCCCATAACCCTGGTGGCTTTAGCAAAGTATCTCCAGGGAACCCAGGTAGGCCTGCCCTTTGGATACCACACAAAGAGAGAGTCAAAGGCTTGTATGCCTACCCGGGATTGAGCAGAAAGGGTATGGCATCCCTCCCAAGCCCTCCTGACCAGAGAATAGGTAAAACTCTGGTGGGGTGTGGGTCTTCCCTACCCTCTCTTCCCCTTGGCCTCCCTTTTTAGTTCCCAACAATGTACCATAAACATTACTGGAACTATACTATGCTCTGGGACCAACACACTCATAGAAGGGCTGTCAGCAAAGTTTATGACTATCATTTGCATGTAATTGGTGTAAAACACAATGAAATACTATGGGATTAAATTCAATAAGTCATTACTGTTTAGAGTGCAAAAGAAACTGTTAGTAGGAGGGCTTCGTTTGAAGAATCAATGTATATAGTCCTGTATTCCTCAGCTTCAAGCTTTCAAGTCAGAGGCCACCTGACTTAAAGAAAGTCAAAACCTGCATAGGATTAATTAAAAGGGGAAGATAGAACGGATGCTGTAAAATAATTAAGGTTGTTCCTTGGTGTTCAGCTTAGCAACAGTACAGAAGTCTCAAGAATTTGCCAAATCTTCATCATCAGACCACACAAGAAATAGTATAGAGGACATTTACATGGAAAATACAAATGCACTTACATAATATTTAGAGTCTGGTTGAAATAATCTTTCCCAATTGGGATCTGAACTGCTCTAAGAATGAAGGAACAAGTTAATTCCAAATCTTTATCTTTGACTTCATTGAGGTTTATTCTCCAATAGCATGAGGTATCAATGCAATTTGCCACGAAAAATGGAATGTTGAAGAGGAAGAAGACTCCAATCAAAATGAACATATTTGTCCTGCCTTAACCCTAGGCAGTGTAGATTGTAAGGTGTCATCCATATCAACACATCACATTTTTGCCTGCTTTTAATTCTCTAGACAAAGGAGCAGTTTGTTGTATATTTATGATTCATATTTTTTTCAGATTGCTTCTGAGCCCTGGATGAATTCTCAATCACTCTCTACTTTGTGTCTCTGAAACTGCTGTCTGTAGCTTATGTAATAAACATAGGTAGGTAAATACATAAGATAATTCATTCTCAGGATCCATAATATCACTCATGTTTTTGAACACATATAAGGAAGACCTTTATTTCAAATTTGGTCCTAGGAATGTTTTAACAATGTGATTATGTGAATACAATTAGAAATGATGTCAGTGGATTGGATGAGAAGTTTCACAGTGAGACATCTAGTAATTGTGCAATTGGAGCTAATGGGGACGCACAGGACACTGTATTACAGAATCCAAGTCAAGGATAGGCAGCCACATGTTTATTGTCACTGAGATTTACAGACCATGTACAGTATGGATTATGTCACATCAGTGACACAGACAGATTATTTAAACGAGGCCTGTCCTACCATTGTCTTGAGAATCAATAAACAGACCAAGTCAGAAATATACTTAGTCCCGATCTATAAAAAATTAATAGTTATTCACAGATCCACAGTTAACTTACATGATAAAGTTGAGATTTAAAGGTTCAATGAGGCCCAGGGATAAGCCATGCTGTGTGCTTTCTTTTTTGCTTTCTATTTATTGTTTATTTTATTTCTTTACATTTCCAATTTTGTCCCCCTTCCCAGTTTCTCCTGCACAAACTCCCCATCCTTTTACCATTCCCCTTCCTCTAATAGCGTGCTCCCCCATTCGACCATCCACTAATCCTCAGCACCCTATCATTTCCTAACCTGGGTAATCAAGCCTTCATAGGACCAAGGGGTTACCCTTCAAGGGTTGTGACACATAACAGTTCTCTGCAACATATCCAGCTGGAGCCATGGGTCCCCAGATGTGTACTCTTCAGTTAGTTTAGTCTTTGGGACTTTACCTTCCAAACATTCAATACTAGTGAGAAAGCGATCTTTATATTTGAATTCCAAATCATGATCATCCTCCCTGATCCTCATTTTTTTAATGTATAATTTGCACTGACAAGTTACAATGTATTTTTTTTTAAAGATTTATTTATTTATTTATTATATGTAAGTACACTGTAGCTGTCCTCAGACACTCCAGAAGAGGGCGTGAGATCTTGTTACAGATGGTTGTGAGCCACCATGTGGTTGCTGGGATTTGAACTCCGGACCTTCGAAAGAGCAGTTGGGTGTTCTTACCCACTGAGCCATCTCACCAGCCCGGTTACAATGTATTTTACATTATCTTTTTTTTTTTCCTACATTGTTTTTGCTCATTTAACATTGCAGTAGTGGCTGTGAGAAAGTGTTGTTTAGAAGTATTTTCTTAGTATCTTAGAGGAAAATAGTGACTGTGAAGCAACACTGTGTTATAATGTGTGAACTTTTCTGATAAAATCTTCCTATCTATATATTCTTGTTTGCATTCTATAATCAACACTGATGATTGGAGAATGTACTGATGATTATATACTCATGAACCTCTGTCACTGCATTTGAAATGAAAGAAACAGAGTATATATAGGCAACACATTCTATAGGGTGATGATATGCCTTATTATGTGTTTGAATGACACAAACAAGCTTAGTGTTTTGCACTGTGTATTGCTGTACACTTAAAGATCAATGTTTTTACCATATGTATAACTTCTGTTTCTCTGGTAAGCTGTCCTAGAGTGCTAAGTCTTATATGTACAGGAATGTAAATGAAGTCCGTCCTAAGAATACAGAGTAAAGTTGTCTTTCAAGAGTGAGGATGGGCACTCACCGATCTCAAAATTTTAACCCAGAATAGTTCCTATCTAAAGGAAATACAGGAACAAATAGTGTAGCAGATGGTAAGACCATCTAGGGACTGTCCCTCTTGGGATCCATCTCATATGCAATCACCAAACCCAGAAACTGTTGCTGATTCCAAGAAGTACTTGCTACCAAGAGCTAATATAGCTGCCCCCAAGAGGATCTGATAGAACCTGACATATACAGATTCAGAATATTGCAGCCAAACATCAGACTGAGTATGGGGAGCAAATGGATGAGTTAGGGGAAGGACTGAAGAAGCTGAAGGGTTTTTTAACTCTATAGGAAGAACAACAATATAAACCAACCATGACTAAATCACCAACCAAAGAGTATACAGGGAGAACCTAATTGCTCCAGCTGTATCTTTAGGAGAGTATGGCTTTATCTGGCATCAGAGAGAGGGGAAGTCCTTACTCCTGTGAAGTATCAATTTCCCAGCATAGGAGGATACTAGGGCAGTTAAGCAGGATTGGGTGGATGTGTGTTGGAGAGCCCTCAAAGAAGCAGAGGGAGGCAGGATGGCATATGGGTTTGGAAACTGGGGAAAACGATAATATTTGAAATGTAAATAAATAAAATAACCAAGAAAAAAGACTGAAAATGAAATTTCCAAGTATCCAGATTTAGTATCCATGTTTTTTGTGGTTAATAATTGTTCTTTTGAAAATACCATATATTATTTTGGGTCTCATTATGGGAAACTGACACAAATGTAGCATGTTCTTTGCTGATATCTGCACTTCCATCACCATTATCTTTTGCCCGTCTTGCTAGTGACTCATTTCTCAATTCCATCAAAGTCCTTCTCACTTCACGACATTTTGTGTACATGTTCAATTTCCAATTCAATATTTTCATCTATATTTTCTTACTACCAGCTTCACATGATACACATATTCCCCAAACCTACATGACTTTCCAGTTTTCAAATAATGCCTCTCCTACTTTTTCAGAGGGAAGATGTACAAACACACACACACAAATTGAATGACAAAAAAACCCACCATCTGTTAAATCCAGACTCAAAAAGGTTGAATTTCCTCAGTCAATCTTTAGTTTGAAATGATGACCTGTTCTATTTTCAATTTACGTTAAAATAAATATCATATAAATTTTATAGCTTGGAGAAAAGTTTCTTATGTGTATGTAAACCCTTCATGTCTGTCTTCACAACTGTAATATGACTACTAGAACAGTGGACTCAGAAAACTTATTTGTTTAATTTCATCCACTTTTCAATCATTTCTGCATGTAATAAGGAATATTTACTTAAACATTTATAAGCTTCAGTTGTGAGTTTTAATCTAAGAGTTTATTATTTAACCATGTATATTCATTGAATTATACTGTTGAAATACTAAGAATACAGTTTAAATGGCAATAATGAATATCCATTTTTAAAGTAAAATAACTAAATTTTATATGATATACTTTATTTCCTTACACATTTTTGAAATACATTAAGATTCATGGCATCTTGTGTATTATAAACATAAAATGAAAAATATTGACAGAAAATTACCTATGTGGTATGCTCACTCATATTTACTTCCATAAAAATCTATCAGAGTGGTGAGTTAACTATAGCATACTCTTGCATATACTGACTGTAATGTTAGAAAATTTTGTAAGAGTTTGCACAAAATTTTCATGCTCAATATATTATTTAGTCCATGTTTCCCTACCTTTAACAAAGTGAGGTAAGATTCATAAACTATATGAACCATATTTTTATTTTTCATATGAAATGCATCAGTCATTAACAAGTGATTTTCCATAACTTGAAAATTTAAAGGAAAAATTCAGTACTATTTTAAAAGATGTCAAAATTATTAATGCTGGCTATGTACTTGCTGTAAACTATAATCATCATGTTTAGATAATTCACACATAGCTTTAATGGTTTAGTTATTTTATTGTGAAGTGGTGTTGGATATTTTCAAATGCTTTTCTTCATCTAATCCATTCTTCTGCTGTTTACAATTAACGTACCCCAACATCAATGATATAAATTATACCAGAATAAACGAGTGGAAGAAATTTGACACAAATGAAGTTAAGGAGGAAGCTGGTNAAGCCATTACAATAGGTAACAAAATAGACTTCATTCCAAAAAAAATTTGTCAGAGGTAAAGAAGGATACTACATGTCCCTCAAATTGCATTGATACTCATTTGTTAGTCCCAAAGACAAGGATGCCAATTTGTAAAATAATTACAACTAAAACATAAATCACACATTGACCTTCACACATTGATAGTGGAAAAATTCAATGCATTATTCTAAACAATATAATTGTACCAGCTTGCACTACCATCAGAAAAGAAGGAGTGTTCATCTTTCCCCACATCCTTGCCAGCAAATGCTCTCAACAAGTTTTTGATCTTAGCCATTCTGACTGGTGTGTGATGGAATCTCAGGGTTATTTTGATTTGCATTTCCCTGATGATTAAAGATATTGAACATTTTTTCAGTTGCTTCTCAGGCATTCGGTATTCCTCAGTAGAGAATAATTTGTTCAGCTCTATACCCCATTTTTAAAAAGGTAATTTGATTTTCTGGAATCTTCCTTCTTGAGTTCTTTGTATATATTAGATATTAGCCCTCTATTAGATTTAGGATTGGTAAATATTTTTTTTCCCAATCTGTTGGTTGCCCTTTTGTCTTTTTGACATTGTCTTTTCCATTACAGAAGCTTTGCAATTTTATGAGTTCCCACATGATGATTCTTGATCTTACACCACAAACCATTGCTGTTCTCGTCAGGAATATTTCTCTTATGCAAAGATGTTCGAGGCTCTTTCCCGTTTTCTACTCTATGTTTCAGTGTCCCTGGTTTTATGTGGAGTTCTTTGATATATTTAGAATTGAACTTTGTACAAAGAGATGACAATAGGTCAATTTTATTCTTCGATATTCTAACTGACCGTTGGCCCAGCACCATTTGTTGAAAATACTTTGTTTTCTTTTCCACTGGATGATTTTAGTTCCATTGTCAAAGATCAAGTGACAATATATGTATGGGAACATTTCAGGCCTTAAATTCTATTTTATTGATCTATCTGTCTATCACTGTACACTTAACATGCAGTTTTATCACAATTGCTCTGTAGTACAGCTTAAGGTCAGGAATGGTGATTCCCCCAGAGTTTGTTTTATTGTTTAGAATAGTTTTTGCTCTCCTAGGTTTTTTTCTTATTCCAGATGAATTTGCAAATTGTCCTTTCTAACTATTGAAGAATTGAGTTGTAATTTTGATGGGGATTGCATTGAATTTGTAGATTGCTTTCATCAAGATATCCATTTTTACTATATTAATCATGCCAATCAATGAGCATGGGGGATCTTATCATCTTCTAAGATCTTTTTCGATTTCTTTCTTCAGAGACTTGAAGTTCTCATACAGATCTTTCNCNTCCTTAGTTAGAGTCACACCAAGGTATTATATATTATTTGTGACTATTGTGAAGGGTGTTATTTTCCGAATTTAATTCTCAGTCTGTTTATCCCTTGTGTAGAGAAAGACCACTAATTTGTTTGAGTTAATTATATATCCAGATACTTCACTGAAGTTGATTATCAAATTTAGGAGTTCTCCGGTGCAATTTTGGGGGTCACTTATGTATACTATCATATCATCTGCAAATACTGATATGTTGACTTCTTCCTTTCCAATTTGTATCTCTTTAACCTCCGTTTGTTTTCTAATTGTTTTGGGTAGGAATTAAAGTACTATATTGAATAGGTAGGGAGAGAGTGGGCAGCCTTATCTAGTCCCTGATTTTAGTGGGATTGAATCAAGTTTCTCTCAATTTTGGTTGATGTTGGTTACTGGTTTACTTTATATTGGTTTTATTATGATTAGGTATGGGACTTGAATTCCTGATCTTTTCAAGTCTTTTTTTGTAAACAGTTGTTGGATTTTGTCCAATGCTTTCTTTGCATCTAGAGATGACCATGAGGTTTTTGGCTTTGAGTTTTTTTTATATAGTGGATTACACTGATTGATTTCTGTACATTGAAACATCACTGGACCCTACATTATGATGATGGGTGATCATTTTTATGTGTTTTTGGATGCGGTTTGTGAGGGTTTTTTTTGAGGATTTTTGCATCGATATTCATAAAGGATATTGGTCTGAAGTTTCTTTGTTCCTTGGGTCTTTGTGTAGTTTAGGTATCAGGGTATTTATGGCTTCATGGAAGAAATTGGGTAGAGTGCCTTCTGTTTCTATTTTGTGGAATAGTTTGAGGAGTATTGGAATTAGGTATTTTTTGAAGGTTGTTAGAACTCTGCACTAAACTCATCTCATCCTAGGCAATTTAT